>NC_090188.1:40811491-40958991 GCF_024679245.1 Pseudorasbora parva | reverse complement strand
CTGTAGAAATAATTCAGAAATAATAATTTAATCTAGAAATGACTAATCATGTAATCTGTAGAAATAATAATTTAATCTAGAAATGACTAATCATGTAATCTGTAGAAATAATAATTTAATCTAGAAATGACTAATCATGTAATCTGTAGAAATAATAATTGAATCTCTATAATCTCTATAACCTGATGTGATCTGGGGACTCACCCATGCAGAGAGGCAGCAACAGGAGCAGAACAAACCAGGCCTTCATTGTGGATCTGTGTGTGTGTGTGTCGGTGATGAAGTGTCAGAAATGTCTGCTGGAATCTGAGCTTTTGCACTTTTAAAGCGTCGTTGTGGATACGCAAGGGTGACGTGTGTCAAACACACCCATACACACAGTGTGCAAAGTGTAAACAGTCTTATCTCCAGGGATATTATAGAAACAAATAGTGATGAAATACGTGTGTGTGTGTGTGTGTGTGTGTGTGTGTGTGTGTGTGTGTGTGTGTGTGTGTGTGTGTGTGTGTGTGTGTGTGTGTGTGTGTGTGTGTGTGTGTGTGTGTGTGTGTGTGTGTGTGTGTGTGTGTGTGTGTGTGTGTGTGTGTGTGTGTGTGTGTGTGTGTGTGTGTGTGTGTGTGTGTGTGTGTGTGTGTGTGTGTGTGTGTGAGATTAATAGTTGTGGTTAGAATCATATGGGAAACAGAAATGGTGTGAAAACAATTCTCACTCAGAAATTGCAAGAAGGTTTCACAAAGAATTACAAAGAAACAGCAAGTAAAACAACATGACATTTAATATTTATCACTTTATTTTAGTTCAAATGAATGCTTTGAAATACAGATCTAAGGTTGGTTTAAGTTTAAAGAAGCCCTCAACATATTATTACTAAAATTAAACACTGAAAATGTAACAAAAAAATAAAAAATACGATTAGAAGTTTAAGTTTCCTGTAAGGCAAATGTACTGTACTATGCATATATAGTGTGGCTTTCCACACGTAACTTGCCCCTCCCTTCATCTTCTTGGAAATTGGCTCTGTTTTATCCGACCGGTTTTGCCTTCGGTTATCTCACTCTTTGCAGCGTTGACCCATGTGTTTCACATCTCGTGCTTTAAACCCTTGTGCATCCCTCCAGTTCACTGCCCTTCCGTTACCCTCGTGGCTGAAAACAGACACTAAATTAAATTGCTGTAAAAATGATTTTTTTTTTTTGCATAAATCTTTTAACCTGTTAAGCTGAATTCCAAATTTTGAAAAAAATCCTAAGAAATGCATACTCAGACTAAAACAAATACAGTTTGCTAATCCTTTGCACTAAAAGCATAATTATGGTCTCATTTGAAAGCAGACACCTGGCAGTTTACTGTAAAGTCAAAATGATAATATGTTTTATAATCAAAAAAAGCTATAATAAGCTTCAAAGTTTTGTAAAGTTATTAGAAATGTATTTGTATGAAATATCTTTATGAAAATAAAATTGACTTCAGTCCTGATCAAAACTACTAAATGTTTTTTAAAAAAATCAGGATTTTAACTGTTTAATTGGCATTTTCATAAATGATGTCACTGATTTGGGGGGAAAAAACACAAAATGACTGATTTTTTTAAATATAAAATATAATTGTGGACTGGATTTTTTTTTTAACCTTTTATCACAGTTTCGGACATGTCAAAGATTAGAGAAAAAACATTGGCTTTGATGCATTGTTAGTTTTTGTACAGCATTTTGTAGTTTTTGCCCCATTGACTTCCATTATAACCACATTTTTTGATTCCAAAGCCATGACACCATATACTAGGGGTGTAACGATTCGTTTTAACAACGATTTGATTCGGTTGAAATAAAGCAGTCACACTGAATAACATTTTTGGTTAATAAGTTACTGAATTGATTTCAAGTTACTGAATTGTTTCGGATCATATCATTCTAAATGAACCAATATTGTCCTTAAATCGTATCGACAACCTCAAATCGTGATACGAATCGAATCGTTGTTAAACGAATCGTTACACCCCTACCATATACTCATGCATTTTTGATTGTTGATGGTTTTCCCTGTTGGGAAGAGGTACAAATGTTAATTTTTACAGTTGATAACCAGGTGGCACCATTAGCCCTTTAGATAGGACTGTGCAAAAAAAAGCTTAGTTTCTGGCTTTTCTATGGAGTTTTCTATGGAGTATTATAGCATATTAGTGTTGTTGTACCAAACAGTACCAAATTGTACCAAAGTTTTAGAAATGATTATGCAGCCTGACCCCTCCAGCGAGTATTGCCTTCTCCCTCTGACGCCGCAGGCTCAGTTCACTGTTGTGACAAAATAATGCCATAATCATTGAAAATGAAGAGACTATGAGTCAAAAATGCATATTACAATTTGTAAACACAAAACAAGATCTACAAAAATAATTTAAAAATCTGCAAACAAACTCCTCATGATCAAAAATGTAAAACAAGATCTACAAATAGATAAAACATCCACAAACAGACTCTTCATGACATACAAAGATGAAATGCAAATAGATTTAAAATCTGCAAACCAACTTTTTATGATTCACAAATAGAAATCAGTGACTTGTACTTGTACAGGATGTGAATGAATGCTAAGTGATTTGTCTGCGCATGAGGGTCATTATTTGTTTGTAGATTGCGTTGCATTTATTTTCAGAATTTTGGCACAACTGTTTCGCTGTTTTCCCATTAAAAAAATCCACAAATGCCCTCCTCACAATTTGCAAACAAACACAGCCTAACTTGTATTTTCAAACCACTGTAAAAAGACATTCTTCCACATTCTGTGCTTTGCTCCTGTGGAGGCTTGGGGGACCTCGCGAACAGCGAACAACAGAGGCTCAAGCCATCTATCCCAATTCTTGGCGTCTTCGTGAACGAACTTACGAATCATGGCTTTTAACGTGCGATTAAAACGTTCCACCAGACCATCTGTTTGTGGGTGATAGACGCTGGTACGGATCGCCTTAATGCCCAATAATTCGTACAGTTCGCGGATCGTCCGTGACATAAACGCCGTGCCTTGATCGGTGAGAATCTCTTTCGGGATTCCCACCCGTGAGATTAATGAAAACAGAGCGCTCTCCACACTTTTTGCCGAAATAGTGCGGATTGGAACTGCTTCGGGATATCGCAACGCAAAGCGATGTCCCCGTGCTGACCGGTCCAATGGCCCGATGAGGTCCATACCAATTCTTTCGAAGGGGGCCTGCATTAATGGAAGGGGGCACAACGGTGCTTTTGGGGTGGCCGGTGGGTTCACCAACTGACATTCACGACAAGACGCACACCACCGGCGTACATTCTCGTGAATGCCCGGCCAAAAGAATCGGGCCATGAGGCGGTTTAATGTGGCCGTTTGACCTAAATGTCCCGCCATTGGAATGGAATGAGCCGTCTGGAAAAGCATTTCCCGGCGGCTTTTTGGTACTAACAATTGCGTTGTATCTTGCTTTGACTGGGCGTCTTGGACCACCCGATACAAGTGGTTATTTATAACTGAGAAGTATGGATAGGAGAGTGGCTGTTCAGGGTGGACGCGGTGGCCGTCGATGGAACGGACCTGAGCAAATGCGTTTTTGAGCGTCTCGTCCTGGGATTGTTCCAAGGGAAAGTCATCACGCTCTGAGAAGATGGGCGGTCCCATTGCGCTCTGTTCCCCCGGAACTGCCCAACTGCGCAACCGCTATCCTCCCACTTCCGTTCTTCCCCCAAGAGGCATCCACACATAAGTGCCCTAATAATTTGTTAAACGCTGGCCAATTCGTCCCCAAAATTATTGGATGCCGGAGGCGCGGGTTAACTGCAACCTCAACACTATGCGTTTGTCCCCTAAATTGGATATCCACGGGCACCAACGGATAGTTCACCACTTCCCCTTGCACACACCTCACCTTAACCATGCGGCTGTTACCCAATGCCCTAGGTGAAATCAGACTTTGATGGATGGAGGTTTGGTTACACCCCGAATCCCCCAAAGCCTGATAGGTACCCCCCTTGATACTCACAGGTATCTGGTACAGGCCAGCTTGATCGGGGGCGGCTTGTGGCGCATCGGGGACCCTGACCAGCGTCCCCACGTCCATCATAGGACACCGATCAATAAAGTGTCCCGGGTCCCCACAGCGCCAACAAGCCGGCCCAGGCCTCCCCGCCGCCCTAGTGGCTGGAAGTGGGTCCAGCCCTTGGCGTGGAGAGAGGGACGGGGATAATGATCCCGGAAACGGATCCAGGCTTCCTCCTCCCCGGGCCGCCGGCCTGGGAGTCGCCGATGTCTCGGCCGCGCCCCCCGTTCTCCACCTCGGCGCTGGCCGGGGCGGCACTCCAGCTCTGGACCTGGGAGCGGGGACAGGTTTAGAGAGAGATGGGGTGGGGCCAGGAGGAGAGAGAGAGAGACAAGAGAGAGAGAAGCCGCTGGCAAGGGCTCGCCGACCCCGTGGCACGCCACCATCTGGTCCTCCGCCAACTGGATGGCCTGGTCCAGCGACGCCGGGCGGTGGCACTGGAAGCCGCGCGACGAACTGCTCCAGCACCACACGATCGATGATTCCCTCGGCGTCGCATTCTCCGGCCATCAGCCACTTGCGGCACGAGTCCCGGAGCTGGTGTGCAAAGATGAAGGGCCGGCTTCAGAACTGCCGGCTTCAGAACCGACCCGCTGCAGAATGGCGCGCTTGAGGTCGTCGTAGACCAGGAGGTTCTTGACTGGCAATTGGTGGGCGGCTACCTGCGCTTCTCCCAATAGTAGGGGCAGGAGCCGCATTGGCCAGTCATCCTTGGGCCAGTCCCGAGCGGCGGCGGACCTCTCAAAGAGGTCGATGAACGCCTCCATGTCGTCCATCGGTCCCATCTTCGAGAGCGCGATGGTGGCGGCCGAGTCTCTGGCGGGTCTGGGACTGGCCTGAACCCGGTCCATCCAGCTCCGGAACAGCTCGCGGTCCTCATGCTGGGCCTGGAGGAGCGCCTCGAACCTCTTTTGCTGCTCCTCCCTGACGGCCCGCAGATCCTGGTGGGTTTCCTGGTGGAGGCCCGCAAGCGATTGCACCAGGTCCGCAAGTGGGTGGCGTGACGGAGTTTCCATGGCGGCGTGCACACTTCTTCCTCCCGGGTTTTGGCACCAGTGTGGTTAGGTTCTTGGGTGAAAGGAAGAAGGCGGGGTCGGCTGGACTGGGACTCTGGTTTTTATTCAAACACTCAGAAATAAACATAACAGGCGCACGTGGGCGCCTCAAACATAAGCAGGTTCTTCAAACGTCAATCAGTCGATCTCTGCTTTCACTATCACTCCTCACAGCCAGCACACCGTCTCAGTCCCAGTCCAAAACTCTCTCCTCCTCGTCTCTCTCTCTGCCGTGGCTTTTAAGCCGTCTCTCCACGGCAATTACTGCAATCAGACACAGGTGTTATTCATTTGCACTTGACCCACTTACGCTCCGCTCGGCTCCACATTCTCTATCCCTCTACAGATCCCGCAAAACCACGCCTCCCCTGCCACACTCAGCAAGTGTTGAATCTGTGTTTGCAGATCACAGGGCATTCACAGATCACTCACACACGTCTACAAATCTTTTTGGCACCTATCTTTCCGCAGAGTTGCGTGACTGCGATCCACATGTGTAGTCAGCCAATCAGGGGTATTGCTTCAATGTGATGTCACGCCCCCTCAATAAGCCCTTTTCAAAATAAGAGCGGACACTTCTCTGATGAGTGGGCTGGGCTCGCTCCCGTTTACCGGTGCTGGTTTCAGAGCGCTGCGGGTCGGACCAACCAACGCTCACAACATGGGTTGTCAGGGAAGCGGGCGATCGACTGTAGCTGAGTGACATTTAAAGAATAACTTTATCGCACCCCAGTACATTAGCATTATGCACTATCTTTGATGCCCAGAACCGGACAATCCGGACCGGAGGTGACCCGATCTGTTTCTAGACCTGCCAAACTGCTGTGTGTGTGTGTGCGTGCGTGTGTGTGTGTGTGTGTGTGTGTGTGTGTTTGTTTCTCTGTGCTGGAGTTATTTTAAGAACTTGATGGCTTTATCCAGTTTGTTATTAAATTTATGAATTTTAAACTTGTGTCTTTACACACAAAATAGCTATTTTTAGTCATCAAGCATATTGATTTTAATTGTACTACCGTTAATTTTGCATGGATAGCGACAATGCTGTCTTGCTGTATGTCGATTCAGCATCCATCTTAAACGTCTCTGGTGCAATATAGTCCATATTTCAGGGCTTTTGCCATATTGTTTTTTTTACTCAAGGATAAACATGCCAAGCTTTATGAAAATACACGGTGAAGCCAGCCAAGCCAATCGTGCTCTTATGGGTGCCGGAAGAGGTCAAATCGGATTTAAAGACTCTGTAATAAAGGAGTTTCATTTATACTTTTGCATTTGTCCCTAAAAAGATTAAGACCATAAGCAACATTTAAAATAATATTATATATTGCTATTTTCCATCTTATCAATTCCTTACAGCCCGCTCGGTCTGACCATTGTTCTGGGGATGATAACCCAAGGACAGACTTACAGTCGCTCCCAGTAATCTACAAAACTCTCTTCAGAATTTGGATATAAATTGGGGCCCCCTGTCGGAAACCACATCTATCGGGAGGCCATGTATATGAGAGTTGTAATGTATGACAGCCACTGTGGCAGAGGCTAAGGGAATAAAATGATCCGTCTTCGAGAACTAGTCCACGATTGTCAAAACGACCATCTTGCCCTGGTAGGGTGAGAGGGAGGTAATAAAATCTAGTGCAATGTGGGACCAGGGTCTCAAAGGGACTGGCAGTGGTTAGAGTAACCGATCTGGGGGACGATTGGAAGTCTTAGCAATGGCACAAACCAAACAGGCCAAAACAAATACCCAAATGACACGAGCCATACCAGGCCACCAGAATCATTGCTTAACCAAAAAACTGGTTCGATTAACGCCTGGATGACAAGCCACATTAGAACAATGACCCCATCATACAAACGAATAACGAATAATTGACTCAGTGGTCTGCCGGGCAGAGGAATTTCCCCTTCTAAGGCCGATTTGACCTTTGATTCGATCTACCATGTGAGTGTGGAGACAATGAGTATCTAAAGTAAAATACACTAGGGAGTGGATGGGCATTTGGAGCGGTCAAAAACGCAATATAGAAGCACCAGGCTTGATGTTCTTGGAACCCAGGCGGTACAAGAGAGAAAATCAACATGACTGAAAAAAGGGACCACCGAGCCCGCCTGGAATTGTCTTTTTTTAGCAGGTCTGATGTACTCCAAATTCCCTCTTCCAATGCAAATTAGACCGCCAACAACTCTGTTACCAATGTCGTAATTCCATTCGGTAGGTGACATATAATGGGAGAAAAACTTGCACGGGTGCATCTTGTCATCTGAGGAAGAGCGCTGTGAATGAACCGCACCAACCCCGACCTCCGACGCATCGACCTCCACCACGAGCTGATGTGAAGGATCAGAGACTTGGTCACTCTACCACAGCCTTAACCTTTTTTGGGATCCATGCACATTCCCTCAGATGAGACGATACCCAAGGAAAGAATGGACTGTGCGTGAAATGCGCATTTCTCTGCTTTGACAAAAAGCTTATTCACTAGCAACTTCTGGAGCAGTCGTCTGAAGTGCTGAACATGTTCCTGGAGAGAAAAGGAAAAATCAATGTCGTCCAGGTAAACATAAATGAACTGATCGACCATATCCCTCAGCACGTCATTGACAAGTGCGTGGAAGACCGCAGGGGAGTTAAACAGCACAAAAGGCATGACCAAATATTCAAAATGGCCCCTGGGGGTAATAAACGTCTTCCACTCATCCCCCTCCCTTATGCGAACCAAATGATAAGCATTACGTAAGTCCAATTTAGTGAATATGGATGCTCCCTGAAACTCCTCGGAAGCTGAAGACATCAACAGCAAAGGGTAGGTATTCTTAACCGTGATGTTGTTCAGCCTTTGGGAATCAATGCAAGGTCACAAGGAACCACCCTTCTTACCCACAAAAAAAGAACACTGCCCCTGCTGGAGAAGAGAAAGGCCAGATGAACCTAGAAGCTAGTGAATCAGAAATATATTTCTCCATGTCCTCCCTTTGAGGAATCGAAAGTGAGCATAACTTGCCCGTAGGCGGAGATGTACATGACTGTAAATCTATCGCACAGTCATAGGTACGATGAGGAGGTAGAGAAGCTGCCACGGGTCTTACTGAACACTTCCTTCACGCTTCATAAGTTCACAGACTCATCTTGCAACACAGAACTAGACACAGACGTACAAGCAGACACAAGACAAGAGGCAAAGTACTGATTACTCCAGGCAGAAATAGAATTATGTCCCCAGTAGACCCTGGAGTTATGCTTAACCAGCCAAGGGTTACCAAGGACGACAGGAACCAGGGGTGGATCAGTGAGAAAAAAGTTAATGCTTTCTGTGTGGTTCCCTGATGTCATCAGTGTAAGAGTGTTCGTGGAACGTGTGATGGCTGGCAGACTAAGTCTATCCTTGTTTTCCTGAGACCAATGTGCTTCAATGATGACCCTGGGACAACAATTGCCTTAGCCAATCAGCGTTTGTGACGTCATCACCACGAGACTTGCGCCCCCTCCCCCCCCTGCCTGCAGAGTCCGCCAAATTAAAAAAAAAAAAAAAAAAAAAACTACCGCCTCTGCAGTGCGCATTGCAGACAGTGCGTGCGTGCATCCCATCTGCCAAAAGCACAGCAGTTACAAGGTAAGTCAAATGATTTAAAAAACTAAATTATAATATTAGTGTACAGCAGTATGCTACTATGACATTAGTTTGCATTTGCGAGTGAATTGTCAGATTACCAGCCAAGATTAATCACCATTGCTACATTGAACAGGACTAACGTTACAGACTGTGTAGGTTAAGTGATAACGTTACATATATATGGGTGCCAGTGACACAGCAAAGGTTCTTAAAATCTCTTTAATTAGCATCTAAGCGCAAAAATCTGTTGCGTTCAGTTGCATCTTAACAGCACTAACGTTACTTTGCGTGCAGCTCGGTCCAACAGACTGTACCGTTAACATTAACGTTACAGCGCCACGCGATTGACTCGCTGCGAGTTCCAGGTAACGTAGAAGTGTTTAATTTAGCTTATTTATCAGTATTATCTTATATCACCGATTTATTCTGTTACATGATGTTGTCTTCAGACCATCATATGCATATGTTGACCTCAAGTCATCACTGACTGATTCTGTTACATGATGTTGTCTTCAGACCATCATATGCATATGTTGACCTCAGGTCATCACTGATTGATTCTGTTACATGATGTTGTCTTCAGACCATCATATGCATATGTTGACCTCAGGTCATCACTGATTGATTCTGTTACACGATGTTGTCTTCTGACCATCATATGCATATGTTGACCTCAGGTCATCACTGATTGATTCTGTTACACGATGTTGTCTTCAGACCATCATATGCATATGTTGACCTCAAGTCATCACTGATTGATTCTGTTACATGATGTTGTCTTCAGACCATCATATGCATATGTTGACCTCAAGTCATCACTGACTGATTCTGTTACATGATGTTGTCTTCAGACCATCATATGCATATGTTGACCTCAAGTCATCACTGACTGATTCTGTTACATGATGTTGTCTTCAGACCATCATATGCATATGTTGACCTCAAGTCATCACTGACTGATTCTGTTACATGATGTTGTCTTCAGACCATCATATGCATATGTTGACCTCAGGTCATCACTGACTGATTCTGTTACATGATGTTGTCTTCAGACCATCATATGCATATGTTGGCCTCAATTCATCACTGACTGATTCTGTTACATGATGTTGTCTTCAGACCATCATATGCATATGTTGACCTCAAGTCATCACTGACTGATTCTGTTACATGATGTTGTCTTCAGACCATCATATGCATATGTTGGCCTCAATTCATCACTGACTGATTCTGTTACATGATGTTGTCTTCAGACCATCATATGCATATGTTGACCTCAGGTCATCACTGACTGATTCTGTTACATGATGTTGTCTTCAGACCATCATATGCATATGTTGACCTCAGGTCATCACTGACTGATTCTGTTACATGATGTTGTCTTCAGACCATCATATGCATATGTTGACCTCAAGTCATCACTGACTGATTCTGTTACATGATGTTGTCTTCAGACCATCATATGCATATGTTGACCTCAAGTCATCACTGACTGATTCTGTTACATGATGTTGTCTTCAGACCATCATATGCATACGTTGACCTCAGGTCATCACTGACTGATTCTGTTACATGATGTTGTCTTCAGACCATCATATGCATATGTTGACCTCAGGTCATCACTGATTGATTCTGTTACATGATGTTGTCTTCAGACCATCATATGCATATGTTGACCTCAGGTCATCACTGACTGATTCTGTTACATGATGTTGTCTTCAGACCATCATATGCATATGTTGACCTCAGGTCATCACTGACTGATTCTGTTACATGATGTTGTCTTCAGACCATCATATGCATATGTTGGCCTCAAGTCATCACTGACTGATTCTGTTACATGATGTTGTCTTCAGACCATCATATGCATATGTTGACCTCAGGTCATCACTGACTGATTCTGTTACATGATGTTGTCTTCAGACCATCATATGCATATGTTGACCTCAGGTCATCACTGACTGATTCTGTTACATGATGTTGTCTTCAGACCATCATATGCATATGTTGACCTCAAGTCATCACTGACTGATTCTGTTAAATGATGTTGTCTTCAGACCATCATATGCATATGTTGACCTCAGGTCATCACTGACTGATTCTGTTACATGATGTTGTCTTCAGACCATCATATGCATATGTTGACCTCAAGTCATCACTGACTGATTCTGTTACATGATGTTGTCTTCAGACCATCATATGCATACGTTGACCTCAGGTCATCACTGACTGATTCTGTTACATGATGTTGTCTTCAGACCATCATATTCATATGTTGACCTCAGGTCATCACTGACTGATTCTGTTACATGATGTTGTCTTCAGACCATCATATGCATATGTTGACCTCAAGTCATCACTGACTGATTCTGTTACATGATGTTGTCTTCAGACCATCATATGCATATGTTGACCTCAGGTCATCACTGACTGATTCTGTTACATGATGTTGTCTTCAGACATGCATTACCATGATGAATTTAGTTCTGCTGTGAGTGGGATGCTGATCTCAAGCTATTTTATATATGCTGTCCCATATCTGCACAGTTGTCATGTAATGAAGTGGAAGGATATGGCAGCACCCATTCCCTGCATTTGCTATAACTAAATAATGAATATTAATATTAATTCAAGATCCAAAAAAAAAAAAAGTTAGTAGGCCAAACACAGTATCATAATATCAATGTCATACTGACTGTACTTGCTTCAGAATCTGATTTTTTAACATCATTGTTGTTGTATTTATTTTAAAATGCTTGACTAAGAGAACAAAATAGTTGAATGAACTAATGAATGAAGAAATAAATATACTGCATCCAAAATATATTATTCAGTCATACAGCTGTCAATTTTATAACATAAATGTCAATAATCTGGAGCACATAAGTGGTTCCCAACCCCTGACCAGTTTTTTTTACAGAGAATCTACATGGATAAAATAGAGTAAAATGTGTTCCAAATTGCTTCCCTGATGGTTATAATGACCTCAGAGAAGACCTTTCACTGTCTTAATTGTTGCTTCTGTATTTGAAGGTCACCAAGTTGCAATAAGATCGCAAAATGGAAGGTATGATTTTCACTTTATTTAATGTAATTTAACTATGTTTAATTTAACATCTGTTCAACTCTAACACAATGTATACCTTGCTGTTGGGGGGAGGGGTTGCTTCTGTAAGCTACATGTTATAATAAACATACCTTTGCATTTCTTTCAGATGGCCAATTTAATTTGTATTGTTAATGAAAACCTAACGTT
The DNA here is from genome assembly GCF_024679245.1 of Pseudorasbora parva. NCBI lineage: Eukaryota > Metazoa > Chordata > Actinopteri > Cypriniformes > Gobionidae > Pseudorasbora > Pseudorasbora parva. The sequence goes on along the minus strand of NC_090188.1, from coordinate 40,947,006 downwards.
CTTGCAAAATGTGTCATCTATGAATTATTCTTTATCTTTGTAGATGTTAGGCCATTAAGGTGTCTTCAAAATAAGAGGCCAGCTTTCCCAATTGGAAGTGTGGGGCCATATAGTCTACAAGTGAAAAGTTTCACAAGTTTAATGGAGGACAAGGAGGTTTCTGATGAGGTAACTTAATATCCTTGCAAATATTTACACTTATTCTTTTCCACTTTCCATACCACCAAAACAAACAACCATGTCCTCTGACTAGCATTTAGCCTTCACATTATGGAATAAATATTATTCGATTAAATTTAAAAGGGGAATTTTGCTAAATAAATAATCTAGGTCATGTATTAAATTCATACAAATGTAAATATGAACACCTATTATTGATAATTTCTATGAAACTATACTTTTTCTTATTGATGTCACACTGAAGCTGTGGTTTTCATAATAGGGACCCTTTAAGCTTACCGAACAATAATACGAAGTCTTTAAAAGACAGTGTAAAATCACAGAAATGTCCACCAGACACTGTGAATGGATACCCATATCTCCGAGTGCAATGGTCTGATTAACTTGACATTACAGAAGGCATATAATAACAAGCACATCAATTGGTTAAGACATCAAGTAGGATGATTATATATATTTATAATATGTAATCTGAGCTCAAAGATAGTAGTGTGCTTAATGGGTACTTGGGCTTAATAGGTACGTTTACCCTACTTAATTATTTATTTTGTTTTCATTTGTGGAACCATAAAGGTCTAGCACAGGACTGGTGATAAATGATTCACAACATTTCTATGTGATTCAAAATATAGAGCAGTTCAAATCTTTTACCTTAAATTTTTGCCTTGAAATTTTCAGGTCATGAATTCAATATGTAATGTCCTTAGCAAGGTAAGTGTAATTTTACCAGCAATAATTTGAATTTGGATATATCTAAATGTGCAGTTAAGCTTGCTTTAACACGTTTATTTCTCTATTCAGTTCTTGATTTAAATGTTAGAATGTGAAAATGCAAAACAATATTTTATTTCTCAACCTTAAATCAGGATCGCCAAGGGGTTGTGCATGTGAATTCCCAGGCTCTCACAAAAATACTAGATGGCTCCAAAAGGGCAAAAAGTCATTATTTTCTGAAGGTATGATGAAATGTTTTGTCTCTTACCTGCATGTATTTGGTAGGCATTATGTTAATGAATCACTGCTAGGTGTCAGTTAGCTGAATTAAACATTGTCATATTTTATACCTTTGAATTCATTTTCTATTTCGCTGAATTACAGAATAACATTTTTGAAGGGGCCAAAGAGGTGGTTGGCGTATATCTTGAGCGTGGCAATCACTGGAGTTTTTTTGTGAGTCAAACCTCTTTAAAGTTTTTGTTTTTCACATGTAGATTCCATTTTATTCTTTCCTTTACATAAAAATCTTAGTTATCTGCCAAATCACCACTTCCAAATGCTTCTATTTTGTGTAAAAATGTGTCTTAAACACCACAAAACCCATGAAAATGAACAAATCTGACTAACATTGTTATTGTCAGATTTCTTCAACATCAGCAATTTCTTCAATGTGTTGTTTAAGACATGTTCTCATACACTGGAGGCCAATGACAGCTGCAAATTGGCAGAACATATTGCAATAAGTGTCTTATGGTTATTATAATGTCAAATACTTCTGTTTTAGCATTGCAATGTTGACAGCAGGTGCATCACCTATTTCAATTCCCTTGGAGAGACGGAGTGGCAGTGCCAAGCAATTGCTCAACACTGGTGGTTGGTATTCATTGTTTTGTTTACTATAGGGATGTCAGTCGTCTAGAGGCAAAGGTCTACTTTAAAGCCAATATGGCAGTACCTTCTCCCATTATATACAGTATATAGTTCCGCTGTTGTTCAATTATGCTCACACGACTAGCACATATACTCACCAAAAAATTTAGTAGCCAAATTTAGTAGCCAAAATTGAAATGGAGTTTTGACTGATATGGTTATAAGTATGACAAAATAATTATTTTAAAATTATATGTTGGAGTTGGATTTCAGTGTTGATTTATTTTGTTGATTACAGTGCATTTGCATCTGCAAGGGGAGTGAAAGGAGAGTGGGACCTTAAAACCATAAAGCACAATATGCAAACTGATTCAGTGTCATGTGGTGTCCACACACTTGCGGTAAGTTAATTTCCATTACCAAGCCTAGATCACTGCAGGCATGTGTTGTAACCAATTGAATTTAAACTTTCTGTCATACATAATTTCCCCTTGTACTTATATTAAAGGGTGAATAACATGTCAGAATCTGTATTTAGTGACTAATATCCTTTTTTTCCTCTGTCTTGCATTTTCTTTTAAAATACTTTTGTCTTCCTTCAAGTTTGCCACTGAGTTTATGAAGTCTGGTGGCTGCATTACCTTCTTCCAGTGCCCTGTAATACAACAAGAGAGAATGCGCCTGGCCTCACTTTTGTTTCAGTCTTTAGATATGTTCCTTATTGATGGAAATGTTATCAATGGATAAGTATATATATATATATATATATATATATATATATATATTTGAAGGGTCAGAATTTTGGGCCCTTGCCATATTTCTTACACATCAACAATGTTGTTTAAGGAGACTGGAGATAATCAGTGTCTCCTTTGTAAGTCAAAAAGGAAAAGCAACAGGCCACTTAAATAAAAAATAAAAAAAATCCATAAGCCAAAGTTTCAGAACCTTTTATACGCGCTTGATAAGTGGTCAAATTATGTTTGTTTTGGGGTTAGATAGCCAGAACTGTGGATGTACAACAGCAAGAAAAAATATTTTTGTTGGTCAATGTAACTGGAAATGGGGCAAGTGGTCAAAAATCTGAAACTGTTCCTTTAAGCCAAAAAATAATTATAATATACTGTATATATTTACAGATCGAACAAAAAAGTGTGGAATTTGTGCCAAAAATGTTTCAGGGATAAAGAAAGTAAGTGTTCACATACGATAGTGATATTCTGTATGTGTCTTCATGCATAATCATCATATTCTAAATGTGAATACACAAAAATGCATATACACACCATACACTCACAGGTTCATAATTTTTTTTTAAACTTATCAAAAAATTGTTGGCCTAAAATAATCATCCTTACAGATATCATACTTTGTGTTTCACATCCATCTTGTATATGTAATGTCTCTGTATTTTGTTTTATCAGGCTGCATGTACCTGTGGGGCAGTGTTGCATGTAGAGTGTGCAACCACACCCATGTGCTACATATGTCAAGGTAAAAGACAAAATCTCAGAAGTGACGTAATAACAAAAGTTGATTCTCTAATAGTGTTGTCACGATACCAAAATTATGACTTCGATACGATACCAGACTAAAATATCGATATATCGATACTAAATCGATACCACAGTAAAAAAAAAAAAAAAAGATAAGATGCTTAATATGACAACAGAACTTATTATTATTCATTGTTATTTTTTACAAAAAAATCATGTGGCCAGCATGTTCCTTAGGGTTGGGCATCGTTTTGATTTGAACAATTATTGATCAATTGATCAATTACTATTAAAATTATCTCACAAATTTTTGCTTTTTGTTGCAATAGCTTACACACAGCACAAGAAAGCTTGATTTCGAATGGTAAATTGAATTTAAAAAGACGAGTAAACAGTAATAAAATAAGAACAAATAAACAGATTACAAACAATAGCACAAATAAATGCAATAGAATAGAAGATACAAATGAAATAGACTGCTTTATTTTTTCAGGTAGGTCTAACATTCAGATAAGAAACTGAATTAAAAAAATGCATAGTAATTACATTTAAAACAACATTGGATAATGTTCTTTGTAAAAAATTCAATAGCGTACAGATGAAACTATTAAAGTTACACAAGTTGATCAGTCAAGAGCAGTTGATCGTTTGTCTTTTTGTAGTTTGAATAGCAAATGACTGCGGTCCCTTTAAGACTATCGGACGCATGGATCCTAAACACTGCTCCTGTTACTCGTTCTTCCTGAACTGTTTGCGACTGTGTTTACGTTAATACTCTTCCATTTGTGCACTGATAATTCTTTGAGTGTATTTGACCAATAATATGCTGGAAAAAGAAGCAAATGTTTGCACTTGTATCATGTCAGAGGCGGCTTTATTACGGTAGGCTGTGTGTGTGCGCTTCAGATGTGAGCACGAAATCTGCGGGGATTAGTAGAATTCATTTATGTGCAATCCCGCGCGAAATTCAGACCGATCACACACTAACACTAACACACTGTCATGAGGAAAGAGTCCAGCAGAACGCGCGTTCGCCGCGCTCAGAGGTTAACCGGGCTGAGTGAGAATATGCCGGTGTGTGTCAACTCGCTTTCGGTCGGAGAAGGAGAGCGCAGCTGGTATCGATACTGTAAAAACGGAGAATCGTATCGTTTCAAATATTCCAGTATCGATACATATCGATATTTTTGACAACACTATTCTCTAATAGGGCTGCACAATTACTCTCACTCACTCACTCACTCACTCACTCACTCACTCACTCTCACACACACTCACTCTCACTCACTCTCACTCACTCACTCACTCTCACTCACTCACTCACTCACTCACTCACTCACTCACTCACTCGCACTCACTCACTCACTCACTCACTCACTCACTCACTCACTCACTCGCACTCACTCACTCACTCGCACTCACTCACTCACTCACTCACTCACTCACTCACTCACTCACTCACTCACTCACTCACTCTCACTCACTCGCACTCACTCACTTACGAGTGTCGTAAATGATGTGAATTTTTTGTATTTGACTTTTCATACAGATGACGGCAACCCATTGGCCCTGATCTCTCTGCCTGCACCAAGCAGTGCATCACACTCAGGTAACTGCTTTATTGACTAGTTAGATTCCTTGCATCATGTAGAAGTTTCTTTTAGGATATCTCACACATTTATAATTTGTTTCTTTTTACACCACTGACCCAGGCCTGTTAGCCCAACCATCTAGATCTCACTCACTCACTCACTCACTCAAATACTCTCACTCACTCACTCACTCATTTAAATACTCTCACTCACTCTCTCACTCACTCACTCAAATACTCTCTCTCTCACTCACTGAAATACTCTCACTCACTCTCTCACTCACTCTCACTCACTCACTCACTCACTCAAATACTCTCACTCTCTCTCACTCACTCACTCACTCACTCAAATACTCTCTCTCACTCACTCACTCACTTATACTCTCACTCACTCAAATTCTCTCTCTCACTCACTCACTCACTCACTCACTCACTCACTCAAATACTCTCACTCACAGTCACTCACTCACACACACACACACTCACTCACTCACTCACTCACTCACTCACTCACTCACTCACTCACTCAAATACTCTCACTCACTCTCTCTCACTCACTCACTCACTCACTCACTCAAATACTCTCACTCACTCACTCACTCACTCACTCAAAAACTCTCACTCACTCTCTCTCACTCACTCACTCAAATACTCTCACTCACTCACTCACTCACTCACTCACTCACTCACTCACTCACTCACTCACTCACTCACTCACTCACTCAAATACTCTCACTCACTCACTCACTCACTCACTCACTCACTCACTCACTCACTCACTCAAATACTCTCACTCACTCACTCACTCACTCACTCACTCACTCACTCACTCACTCACTCACTCACTCACTCACTCTCACTCACTCACTCACTCACTCACTCACTCAAATACTCTCACTCACTCACTCACTCACTCACTCACTCACTCACTCTCACTCACTCACTCACTCACTCACTCAATCACTCAAATACTCTCACTCACTCACTCACTCACTCACTCACTCACTCACTCACTCAAATACTCTCACTCACTCACTCACTCACTCACTCACTCAAATACTCTCACTCACTCTCTCACTCACTCACTCAAATACTCTCTCTCTCACTCACTCAAATACTCTCACTCACTCACTCTCTCACTCACTCACTCTCTCTCACTCACTCACTCACTCACTCACTCAAATACTCTCACTCTCTCTCACTCACTCACTCACTCACTCACTCACTCAAATACTCTCTCTCACTCACTCACTCACTCATACTCTCACTCACTCAAATTCTCTCACTCACTCACTCACTCACTCACTCACAGTCACTCACTCACACACACACTCACTCGCTCACTCACTCACTCACTCACTCACTCACTCACTCACTCACTCACTCACTCACTCACTCACTCACACACTCACTCACTCACTCACTCACTCACTCACTCACTCACTCACTCTCACTCGTTCACTAACTCGCTGAATGTGAGTGTCGTAAATGATGTGAATTTTTTGTATTTGACTTTTCATACAGATGACGGCAACCCATTGGCCCTGATCTCTCTGCCTGCACCAAGCAGTGCATCACACTCAGGTAACTGCTTTATTGACTAGTTAGATTCCTTGCATCATGTAGAAGTTTCTTTTAGGATATCTCACACATTTATAATTTGTTTCTTTTTACACCACTGACCCAGGCCTGTTAGCCCAACCATCTAGATCTGCAAAAGGATTTGCACTACAACAGGATAACAAATTAATAAACTTTCTCTTTTCATCTACTCACTCACTCACTCACTCACTCACTCAAATACTCTCACTCACTCTCTCTCACTCACTCACTCAAATACTCTCACTCACTCACTCTCTCTCACTCACTCACTCAAATACTCTCACTCACTCACTCAAATACTCTCACTCACTCTCTCTCACTCACTCACTCAAATACTCTCACTCACTCACTCACTCACTCAAATACTCTCACTCACTCACTCTCTCTCACTCACTCACTCAAATACTCTCACTCACTCACTCAAATACTCTCACTCACTCACTCACTCAAATACTCTCACTCACTCTCTCTCACTCACTCACTCAAATACTCTCTCTCTCACTCACTCACTCACTCACTCACTCACTCAAATACTCTCTCTCTCACTCACTCTCTCTCACTCACTCACTCTCTCTCACTCACTCAAATACTCTCTCTCTCACTCACTCTCTCTCACTCACTCACTCAAATACTCTCTCTCTCACTCACTCACTCAAATACTCTCTCTCTCACTCAAATACTCTCACTCACTCACTCAAATACTCTCACTCACTCACTCACTCAAATACTCTCACTCACTCTCTCTCACTCACTCACTCAAATACTCTCTCTCTCACTCACTCACTCACTCAAATACTCTCAAGATTCAAGATTCAAGATTCAAACAGCTTTATTGGCATGGTGAAGGAAATCTTTACATTGCCAAAGCATTCATAACACTATACGAAATAAATAATAATACAAATAAAATAAAATTACATGAAAATAAACATAGCAATAAAAATGTCCAATCTTCTAATATTTACAAAGTGGTTAGCTCTGTCCTGCTGGAGGCTCTTTTGTCGTGACAGGACTTCACGTATCTGGCAGCCAGGTTTGGGTTCGCTGGGCTTTCTCCGAGCAGGAGTGGGAGTTTGTCCATATTTGATAATTGAAGGAAGTCTTTCTGATGGGTTGTGAAAAGGGGATAGAATGTGTCTCTAATGTTTTTATAATTGGGGCAGAATGTCAGGAAATGTAGCTCTGTTTCCAGCTGCTTCTCTGTGCAGTGAGGACACAGTCGCTCTTCCTTCGGCAGCCAGGTCTGTCTGTGTCTGCCTGTCTCTATGCTCAGACTGTGTTCACTGAGTCTGTACATGCTCAGGACTTTCCTCAGCTTAGGGTCGCTCACTTTACTCAGGTATCCTGCCAATTCATATTTTCTGTTTAGGGCCAAATAGCATTCCAATTTACTCTGTTTCTCTGTTGCAACTGTCCAATGTTTGAGGTATTTTTCTTTTTGTGTTTTAATGATTTGGTTTGGTCTGGCTATGTTTTTATTGTCAGTTTGTGACATCAGCTCTAAGACCAGTCGGCCGAGGGCGTTGTTCTCTGGCTTCAGCTCTCGGTAGGTCAGGGCTTTGTGATGGAGGGTCTTTTCATCGCTACTTTTTAAGTGGGCATGGAATTTAATGGCTCTTTTTTGAATGGTTATTACCAGGGGGTATAGTCCTAATTCTGCTCTACAGGCATTATTTGGGGTTTTGCGCTGAACTCGTAGCAAGATTTTGCACAGCTCGGTCTGCAGAGTCTCTATTGGGTGTTTGTCCCATGTTGAGAACTCTTGGTCTGAGAGCGGACCCCAGACTTCACTCCCGTACAGCGCGATGGGCTCTATTACGGTCTTCATTATTTTTAGCCAGATTCTGATTGGGATGTCAATTTGTATATTTCTCCTAATAGCATAAAAAGCTCTCCGTGCCTTTTCTTTTCAAATACTCTCACTCACTCTCTCACTCACTCTCTCTCACTCACTCACTCACTCACTCACTCAAATACTCTCACTCTCTCTCACTCACTCACTCAAATACTCTCTCTCACTCACTCACTCACTCACTCAAATACTCTCACTCTCTCTCACTCACTCACTCAAATACTCTCTCTCACTCACTCACTCACTCAAATTCTCTTTCTCACTCACTCACTCACTCACTCACTCACTCACTCACTCACTCACTCACTCACTCACTCACTCACTCACTCACTCACTCACTCACTCACTCAAATACTCTCACTCACAGTCACTCACTCACACACACACACACTCACTCACTCACTCACTCACTCACTCACTCACTCACTCACTCACTCACTCACTCACTCACTCACTCACTCTCACTCGTTCACTAACTCGCTGAATGTGAGTGTCGTAAATGATGTGAATTTTTTGTATTTGACTTTTCATACAGATGACGGCAACCCATTGGCCCTGATCTCTCTGCCTGCACCAAGCAGTGCATCACACTCAGGTAACTGCTTTATTGACTAGTTAGATTCCTTGCATCATGTAGAAGTTTCTTTTAGGATATCTCACACATTTATAATTTGTTTCTTTTTACACCACTGACCCAGGCCTGTTAGCCCAACCATCTAGATCTCACTCACTCACTCACTCACTCAAATACTCTCACTCACTCACTCACTCATTTAAATACTCTCACTCACTCTCTCACTCACTCACTCAAATACTCTCTCTCTCACTCACTGAAATACTCTCACTCACTCTCTCACTCACTCTCACTCACTCACTCACTCACTCAAATACTCTCACTCTCTCTCACTCACTCACTCACTCACTCAAATACTCTCTCTCACTCACTCACTCACTTATACTCTCACTCACTCAAATTCTCTCTCTCACTCACTCACTCACTCACTCACTCACTCAAATACTCTCACTCACAGTCACTCACTCACACACACACACACTCACTCACTCACTCACTCACTCACTCACTCACTCACTCACTCACTCAAATACTCTCACTCACTCTCTCTCACTCACTCACTCACTCACTCACTCAAATACTCTCACTCACTCACTCACTCACTCACTCAAAAACTCTCACTCACTCTCTCTCACTCACTCACTCAAATACTCTCACTCACTCACTCACTCACTCACTCACTCACTCACTCACTCACTCACTCACTCACTCACTCACTCACTCACTCACTCAAATACTCTCACTCACTCACTCACTCACTCACTCACTCACTCACTCACTCACTCACTCAAATACTCTCACTCACTCACTCACTCACTCACTCACTCACTCACTCACTCACTCACTCTCACTCACTCACTCACTCACTCACTCACTCACTCACTCAAATACTCTCACTCACTCACTCACTCACTCACTCACTCACTCACTCTCACTCACTCACTCACTCACTCACTCAATCACTCAAATACTCTCACTCACTCACTCACTCACTCACTCACTCACTCACTCACTCAAATACTCTCACTCACTCACTCACTCACTCACTCACTCAAATACTCTCACTCACTCTCTCACTCACTCACTCAAATACTCTCTCTCTCACTCACTCAAATACTCTCACTCACTCACTCTCTCACTCACTCACTCTCTCTCACTCACTCACTCACTCACTCAAATACTCTCACTCTCTCTCACTCACTCACTCACTCACTCACTCACTCAAATACTCTCTCTCACTCACTCACTCACTCATACTCTCACTCACTCAAATTCTCTCACTCACTCACTCACTCACTCACTCACAGTCACTCACTCACACACACACTCACTCGCTCACTCACTCACTCACTCACTCACTCACTCACTCACTCACTCACTCACTCACTCACTCACTCACTCACACACTCACTCACTCACTCACTCACTCACTCACTCACTCACTCACTCTCACTCGTTCACTAACTCGCTGAATGTGAGTGTCGTAAATGATGTGAATTTTTTGTATTTGACTTTTCATACAGATGACGGCAACCCATTGGCCCTGATCTCTCTGCCTGCACCAAGCAGTGCATCACACTCAGGTAACTGCTTTATTGACTAGTTAGATTCCTTGCATCATGTAGAAGTTTCTTTTAGGATATCTCACACATTTATAATTTGTTTCTTTTTACACCACTGACCCAGGCCTGTTAGCCCAACCATCTAGATCTGCAAAAGGATTTGCACTACAACAGGGTAACAGATTAATAACCTTTTTCTTTTCATCTACTCTCGCTCGCTCACTCACTTACACTCACAACTGTTAACAAATTCGCTCTGTAAACTTTCTCTACGTAATTGTACATTCGGAACATTTATATTGTTTATGTTGCTCCAATGATGTGTCAGCTTGATAATGTAGAAAACACCTAGAAGTCTCTGTGTTCAGTTTGTTTATATATTATAAACAAATATTGTTTACTTGTTTTGACATGGGACATAGTAAGAGCAGACATGTATATAGTGTTATATAAAGGAGTGACAGTCCTCCTCAGAATAATTACATATTTATAAACTGTCCCACATTGTAAACCTATGATGTTGACATGAGTTCTGACATATTTTTGAACAGAAAATACTGTTATGTCCATGTTGGAGGCCATAGGAAAACCTATGGCCTGTTGCAGTGAGGAAGAAATGGAGGAGGAGAAAGAGAAGCATGAAAAACTCAACGAAGAAAGACATAGGGAAGATGAGGGAGTGAAAGAAAAAGAAAGGAAAGTGTACAAAGTTTTAGGAAGGCTAACGGCGCAAGGGAAGAGCTACGAGGTAGATGAAGAGGAGTTGAGGAGGAGGGTTAAAGCAGAGAACATGTCTACAAACATGTTCAGGATGTTAATAAGGGTTTGTATTTAAACTATGCATACATTTTAAGTATAAAAACATCATGTTGAATTATTAATAACATCCAGTCATAAACAGTTCACATAAAAACCCACTCTGCCCCTCATAGCTATTTACAGGCACGGTACAGTACATGATTGATATTTAGAAAGCCCTGCTCTCGTGCTTTGCATCTGTGACACTGTACTTGTTCATACATAGGTTGGCAAAAAAGATGTCCCACCCAATGTGCTGCAGCAGCCGAGAAAGGCAAAAACAAAGGTAACCATATTTAGCACATTGACAGAGGGCGAGGCGGAAGACCTTGCCAAGGGGTTTGGCATGGCACTGGCCAAACATTTGCCAAAAGAAAAACTGCTTGCTGGGATACCTGAAGAGGACATCCCAGCAACACTGTAAGTGTCTGTTTTCTCTCTCTCTCTCTCTCTCTCTCTCTCTCTCTCTCTCTCTCTCTCTCTCTCTCTCTCTCTCTCTCTCTCTCTCTCTCTCTCTCTCTCTCTCTCTCTCTCTCTCTCTCACTCAATGACCTACACCTAATCATTTCTTGTTAGTCTCTGACTGTTTATGTAATTCTATGCTACATTAACTCCATATCACATTGTTGTGTCTAGGATTGCTGGCCTCTGAGGCCCAATAGGAAAATATGGTAGCAGCATGGATTTAGACAGATTTCTGCTTTTCTTTTTATCTTCAAGTACAAATGTTGGGCACATTAATGTTCTAGAAGTGTTTGTTCTGTTAACAGAAACTATTTTGGAGTTTCTTCACCCTTTTTTAAACTTAGTTGGCCTAATGTGCATTTTATTCTAATATTACCATTGTACAAACATCTTCAGCCTGCTGTCTAGTCCCTGTATCTAGAGGTTACATAATTAGAGAATGGTGTAATGTGTATTGCATTTAGACTAGGGCTATGATGCAAGTGTAATAATCCCAGTTTTCTGACATAGACAAGTGATTTAATAGCAGCATTGTGGTGAGTAGTTACTCAAGTATCAAACATTTTAATGTTTTTTATTATTATTATTATTTACAGGAGGAGCATTGAACGAATGAAGATCAATGTGCAAAACCTTGGTCCTGATTCAGACCTGGATTTGGTCACCCACCGCTTTGGGCCAACAGCAGTTGATATTTTCTTTTCATTTTTGGAAGACAGTATGAAATAAGGTTTGACACAGAAAACAATGTATATTTATTTTCATAATCAATAGTTTTATTGCAACTTTACAATAACTGCACTTTAATAAAAAGTTCTTTACCTTACAAACCTTGTTTGTATTATTTTTTGAACCTCTGATTGCTTTGTGTTTTCTTCTTGACTTGATAGGAAAACTTGTGACATCTGTCTTCATCTCTGAGGAAGTGTCTCTGTCAGTTTTTCTTTTTCGGTTTGCAAATAGTGGACGTACTTTACGTGACTTGTTCTCATCACAAAGTCTTTTAAAGTTCATATTTTCTTCTTTTGTCTGCACTTCTAGCTCATTTATTTTATGGACAATATCCTCAGGAATTCTCTTCCATGTCTGTAGAGTCTTTACTATACTTTCCAGTTTCCTGATAGTTGTACTACGCCTATCTTCATCTGCAATTTCATCCTCATTTGGTATTGGCTCCACTGAATTGTTAACAGGAGTTTTTGATTTTGTATCACTCAACTCATTTAAAAGTCCCTTTGCAAGTAGTAGACAAGCGCATTTTTTATGATATGTGAAAGTAAAGCAATCACATAGATTTGTCACAATACATGGTTTTGATACTGGTCTTCCAAATAAGCTTTCAACCTCTAGTGTTTTTTGAGGCTTTGCAGAAATGGTATACTTATTCTTTTGAATCAAGTTGTTGGCATGGGCTTGCAGTTGTGTGTCCATGTCTGGAAAGGTCTCACCATCAACACAAGTGAGAAGACTTAATAAAATGAGATGCTTACATGTGCGTCCCCTTGTACCAGCTATACAGCTGCAGAACTGTTCTGCAGGGCACACACAGTAAACTACATGTGGGTTACTTTCAGATGGAACATTGTATTTGTATGTCTCTGTTGAAGCTAGATTAACTCTCATGGCCCAACCATTGTCTAGCATTCTCTGAGCAGACTTCTTTATTTCCTCCATTTGACTTTCCAGAGGGTTATAGACCCTCCCAGCAGACTGCAAATCCTGTATTATGTTGAAGTACTTGTCAGTCTTGTTCAGTAGCACATCAATCAGATGATCCAATCTACGGTTTCGTATGCCACAGAGGAATTGATATTTTAAACGGTGGAAGAGTCTATATGGAAAAGAAAGCAGAGAAATCAGAAAATACTCAAAACCCTATGGTAGCTTTCAGTTTGTCCACTAATGAAGCAAACATGCATAAAAATGGTATATACCGTTCTATTAGATTGTTTGTGTCAGAGTCTCCATGCTTATAACACCTTCCAAAATTAGACCAGAGATGACCAATTGGCTCCCAGTGGTTCCTAAAGTACTTGCAGACATCTTTTAAGTCCTTAAACTGGCAGAGAAACATCTCAGCTTTTTTCTTGAATTCCTGGTCCTGTAAAAATCGATAAAGAAAATGTGTTTTGTTATTAGTACAAGAACTGCAGTTGATATATAGGTCATCCTTGGTAATCAGAGGTAATCCTTGATACAGACCTCAACCTAGTGTGTGCAGTCATGTTCTTGATTTATTATAATAAAACCATTTAGGACTAAATGAAACATGATAGAATAAACAATTCTATGATTCTATTTGCAGTAAGTAAAATAATTTTATATTAATAAAATATTTAATTTAATTTAAAGAAGACTACAAATAACTGAACGTGTCTGACTAATACAGTGTGAGCCAAATGAGTGTTGCATCAGGAGTCCGATTTAATTTATTGCGAGCACGAAGAGCTGACAGACAAGATGATCACTGTTTTCAAAGTGAAATGTACAACTTGTACGTTTTATTGTGAAAACACTTGCTTTGCAGCACTCAAGTGGCCGCGTTTTACTTTTGCTTTAGAATTAGCGATTTAAAAGCCCTTACCGATGATACTGGTATTGCTGATTAACCAGAAGAAAAATGTCTTTGTTACATTCATAATTTTAGATCAGATTAAAGGAACTGTATGTAAGAAATGTATTTCAATTAATCATAAAATGACCCTGATGTCACTAGACATTAAGAAATCATTTTAATTTCAAATACTTCAATCACTAGCTGCGTTTCCATTACAGATTTGCGAAAAACTTTTGCGATATTTCTTAAATGTCGATACAAAACTGTTGCGAAATGACAGCGTTTCCATAGCTGCAGTTATGCGACTAAAACGTTACTTTCCTCTCGCGATAGGTCAGTCCAAAACGATGGCACTTGGTAGGTTTGTACATCCCATCCATCACACTAGCCATTATTTTTATTGGAAGGAGACATGTGCTATCCACGCATTAATGGCAAGGAAAGCCTCTTAGGTTACTGAAGCGGCACGGATATGAGGTGTGTGTGTGTGTGTGTGTGTGTGTCAGATCTGCTTCAAGGTCTTCATGATGATGTAGCATTTCTGTGTTTAGAATCCAGTATTCCTGTAATCCTATATTGTCTTTTATGAGTTTAATAAAGAACTCCATCTCGTCTTCTCTCCAAACCGAACCCGTCATCTGTAAAGAATGATCGACTTTTACCCGCGCCAGGTTGACGCAGCTAGAGTAGAGCGAAATGTTTGAATTTGCATGTTAACTCAAATGTTTTTGTTTTTTTTACCACTTTCGTTATTTTGGCTAGATATTTCGTTTGATGGACATATGAACTGAATTTAGAAATGCTTTGGAAAAGAAAAAATGGCATTTAATAAACGAAATAATTTTTTTTGAAATGGAGACAGCGTTGGAGTGAGTGCATGCAAAATAATGAGTTCCCTGAGTCCACAAATAAAAATAGACAGCTTATAGTTTATAATTATGTCTTGAACTTATCTGTAGAGCTAAAAATGACAAGAGTATTGTGAATTGTTTCATCTCTCTTAAAGGAAGAAGAAAAAAATGAGAATGTCGGCGCTTTTATCGGCTGTGGGTTAAAGAAAACAGCCTAACTACGAAACTAAATAGGCTACGTTTAGGCCTAAACATTAGCCTGTAATATTATTATTTTAATTTAGCCTATATGTTGATTATGAAAAGTGAGCAGCATGAGTAAGAATCGCAATATGTTTGAGACCTGGGGAGTCACATGATTTTGATCACTTCAAGTTTTATTTTCTAGAAAGTCTTTCTTAAATTTTTTTTTTAGTTTTGTATAAATTGTATTTTTATTTTGATCGATGTTTCATAAATTAATTGCCTGTTTATTAAATAAGACATAAACTAAGATCGTCTGGAATGGATTGACGTATGTAACTGGCCTGTTTCCTCGGCCTTTGAGTAGCCTAAGGCTGAAACTATAGGCTAGCTCTTTCTGTTTTAATACATTTCTTGAATATATGTCTTAATTACAGTATATATAGCCCGTAGTCCTTATTAGGAGAAAATATATGTCCTTTTAACTACAATATCTTGTTATTACGACACAATTGAGTGGAAAATATAATATATAGGCCCTATGTTGCAGCAATGCATCACCGCAACAGGTGACATGTAAATGCGGAAAAAACGTTTCCATTGCAGTTTTGTGAAAATGTCCTTTTTCAAATTGCCTGAAAAACCACCTCATGAGAGCGTAAAAACTTTTTTGCGATATATGGGAGTTTTTGCGAAATTGCCGCGTTTCCATTGGGCATATTTTCTAATCGCAATTTCAATTTGCGCAATTTGAAGGGTAATGGAAACGCGGCTACTGACAACAGTAGTCTGGCCAGGATATTGTCATGTAAAAGTTGTTGTTGCAGCCCTCAACTGATGTTGATGTTGACATGTTGTGTTTTGGCCTGAAGCTCCACCCTCCACCTATCGGCCAATCACAAAGTCAGTAGTGATTTAAGCATCCGGGTTGTCTGCGCTACTCTAGTTACCACAGCTGCAAATCTACAAACGTTCCTGCTGATCCTGCAGCCAATCTGGCAACCTCGAGTCAGGGGGAGGGGGTATACCTGCAGTACCAGTTTTGGCCACAATCTAAAATACACTTCCTTTAAACTTATAGTCTAATAAATATAGTCTAATCAGCAACATTTAAAACTGGACAGCATTGCACTGTATGTATGTCACACTATAAGTAACAATTGCACTATAAAACAAATGAAAAAGCAACATACCGTGGAACAGGATTTCAGCTCTGACATTAACTGCATTATGTGTGCTCTCGAATCTGCCTTTTCAGGTCCACTCACACCAGATTCCGATCTTGACAGCCAACGAGTTACTGCCTGTGTGTAATAAATAAATTTGTAAATAAAAATAATTTATTTAAACTGGTGAGATATTCCATTGGTCTAATGAACGTGGCTAGAATTATTGTGTTAAATTGATGGCAACAACTCAAACCTTATAAAAAAAAATCAAATATGTTATTATTGCTATAGTTTAGTAAAAGTTAAATCAATATTTGTGAATATCAGAGAATTAAGAGACACACTTGTGATGTCACCAGGTATTTTATGAGTTCACACTTACAAATAAGTCCAATAGAAAATTATATCTGTATTTGGCCTACAGTCTGAGGAGAGGGCTCCAAGCTCGGTATTTGGCCCGAACCCAGAGTACTCCCCTTGTATTCCTGGCTGAAGTAGGAATGAGTCAAGAGTGATTTTAACAAAAGTAAAGAAATCATACTAAATGTTTTTTTTTGTACTGTCTCGAATAAGCTATTTTACATTTAAAAAAATGCTTTTTTTTACAAACAATCAATCAGTAATCTTTATTTATATATCGCTTTTTCAGTCACTATTGTTTCAAAGCAGCTTCAGTGTTAAACAGGACAATACTGCAGCAGAATTAGATTTGGCTGTACAGTCGTACTGGAGAAAACAGTGATGTTATCAGCTTATTTTAATTTATCATATAGCGACAATGTTGGCAGATCTGTATTATAGTTTATAGAATTAAATAAGACCTAATTCATACATTTTATTTGTATATTTAGTATTTAGTGTCCCCAACTGACCAAGCCAAGCCAGAGGCGACATACAGTCAACAAGAAAAAAAATTAGCTGAATTTATTACAATGACCCGTTCAAAAGTGTAAGAACCATTGATTCTCAATACTTCCACGGCACAATTAATACAATCCACGGCAGTGTGTCTTGTGATGGTTGTTGTTGAGTCTCTTGTTTGTCCTGAGCAGTTAAACTGACCAGTTCTTCAGAAAATTACTCCAGCTTCCGCATGTTATTTAGTTTTCCAGTATCTTTTGCATATTTGAACCCTCTCCAGCAGTGACTATGATTCTGAGATGTGAAAACAATTGAGAGACTCAATCACAATAATAATAATTTTAAAAAAAAAACTCCAGAAAGAAACACGACGCATTAAGTCGTGAACAACGCATTCACTTTTGTTTAAAGCTAGGTTGAAGAGTTCTTATTTTGTATGGGTATAAATTTTACCAATGTAGTACTACTGCCCTTCAGAAGCAACAGGAGATACTTACCAATTAAGTACAATTTCAAAGTTCAAATATGCAGAAGATGCTTAAAACTGAAGAATGTGCAGGAGCTGGGGGATTTTTCTGAAGAACATTGGGCAGTATAACGGCTTAGAACAAACAAGAGATTAAAAAAAACAACCATCACAAAACACACACAAAGCCATGGATCATATAGAGAACAACACATTATTGAGAATTAAAGATTCATAAACTTTTGAATGGGGTCATTTTAAGAAATTAAACTTTTTTTTTATTGTCGCATTGTGGACTATATGTAAATATCATTTATATAAAATATCTAATTCAGGACAGCACTAAATAAAAAATAACATGCATTTTTGTATGATATCTTATTTAGTTTCTTGCATAGTCTTCCTCTCATGGTGATAGAATAGACACGATAATTGCTGATGGCAAGTTTCTGATAACGTGCCCCTCCTGAACTGTAAATAAAATATGTCTGGAACTTCTCCAAAGACAAAGAATGGCAGACTGGTGTGAACCTACATTGGGGTTTAACACCCAGATAATCTAGAGTAATTATATTGTTGTATTATGTTGTATCTACCTTATTTTGCAAGGCAAAATGAGTTTTTCTATCTACTGATTCATTAGCCACTGTAGATAAATAAATATAATAATAACTACCTGCTGTAAATCCTAAAACTGTTTGTGCCATGTGTTTACAATTACAACTTTACAATAAAATAGACTTATATTATTCGTTCAAAAGGAGCAAAAATCTAAGCAGTCATTTAATCTTAACAGTACTTACTTGGGTTACATGGTACCAACAAAGGAGAACGTCTGAGTCGCTGAATACCTTACGGATGGCATTGATTTCAGCCTGGTCTTTATCAACCATAAAGCACCTACGAAAATAAATACATGCTTACATAAGGTGAGAGGCAGAGAAAATCTTTAGAAGTTACTAATTCAAATTTGAAATCATTCTGTACATTGTAAATGCACTAAGATTTATATCTACAGCAAGTAATCATAGAATGCAGTTAAAGGGATAGTTCACCCAAAAATGAACATTTGGTGTTTATCTGCTTACCCCCAGGGCATCCAAGATGTAGGTGTGTTTGTTTCTTCAGTTGCTCGTATAATGCATGCCAATGGGGTCTAATTAGAATTATAAGGAGCTCTATGCATTATACGAGCAACAGTTAAAAATCTTCATTTGTGTTCTACTGAAGAAACAAACACACCTACATCTTGGATGCCCTGTAGGTGAGCAGATAAACATCACAGGCTCATTTTTGGGTGAACTATCCCTTTAAGAAAACAAAGTTTTTTTCTTCATTGCAAGATTGTTCTCTATGCAAATAGTAAAAAATATATAATTACACATTTAGTGTAATGTGTGAAGCCATGTGTTCATGGACATCCTTCCTGTGAATCAATTGTGTGTGATCAAAATATAGTGTTTTAAATGCATTTGTGATGCACTCATTTAGGTGATTTAGACAAATAAATAAAAAATAGATGCACTGTAGTCAAACAACTAGTCATAGAAAAAAAATATTAACTTGTAATTAAGCTGACTTCAAAACCTGACTTTCATGAACCTGAAATAAAGGCATGCATAAAAAGTTAAATTTTAAAAATATATATCACCCAAAACTGTCAATTCTGTCATCATTTACTCTCCCTCAAGTTGTTCCAGCTTTGTTATGCTGAATACAAAAGAAGAAATTATGAAGAATGTTTGTAATCAAGCAGATAGCGCAACCATTGACTACCATAGTAGGGGGAAAATACTATGGTAGTCAATGGTTGCTTGGATCTGCTTGACTACAAACATTCTTCATAATTTCTTCTTTTGTATTCAGCATAACAAAGCTGGAACAACTTGAGGGAGAGTAAATGATAGAATTTACAGTTTTGGGTGAACTACCATTATTGAATAATGTTTGTATTACGTTGGAGCTACAGAAAATGTTGGTTTCAGCTTCTGTAGTGCCAGCTGAAGTGTGGCCTGCTTTTCATTTCCCAAGATGATATAGGCAACAGGTATGCCATGACCATGACTGTCCCTGACAACTAATGTGAATAAAGGAAAGCCATACTGGTTGACACCATGTGTTGCGTCCATAAACACAATCTCTCTTCCATATTCTTCTAGGTTATCTCTCATGGATGGTGTTTGAAGAACTATGACAAGATCAGTTAGATGACTGTGAGGCTGATAGAAAACAACAGAGTCTCTGAAAGGGCCCTCAAGAAGTTGTGTTGTGCTACTGGCATCATCTTTGTGTAGCTGATTTTTTCGCATCATGCATGTCCGGATATTTTCAATGTCTTTTGGGGTAACAAAATATGCTCGGTTGTTGAGATCAGTATGCCCCTTTTCCTTTGACCATTCGTGGGATTTTAAGAGAACTGTATCTGGTTTAACACCAAGAGATATTAGATCTTGAATGTACTTCACTAGCTCTGGACAAATTTTTTCTGAGTGACCCTCAGAAGAACTTGTTGGGTCATGTCCTGAATGAATGCTATAAATCCTTTCCACTAGAACCAGTTTGTTGAGCCAGTCAGTCCTCTTTTTAAAGGAAACATAGGCCTTACATCCTTTGGCCCTTCGACTTCGGGGTGTGTGTGCTCCAGAACGTTTGCATGTAAACAAGAAATATCCATTTTTCTGATTTTGCAGACTTGCAGAATTCACACTCCTGAAGTTAGCATCTTTGGAAGTGTTTATGGCAGCAAGCCGTTCTTGAATAAATTCATGAGCAGCCGAATCCTTTTCTAAAACATGGACTGTTATACGTGTCTCTTTTTTATTTCCTTTAAATCTCTCCTCTTTGTATACAGATGTCTTTATAAATTCCTCCATTTTTGATGTAAAAAAACCCCTAAAAAGCAAAGAAACACAAACAATTAGACAAAAAACAATCCATCCAAATCCATGATGATATCAAGAAAGCAATCCAATATTACTGTAAGCTTTTTTTCTAAACATTGGAGTAAAATGGAGATGTTACGTACAAGCCAACATATGCATATGATGGTCTGAAGACAACATCATGTAACAGAATCAGTCAGTGATGACCTGAGGTCAACATATGCATATGATGGTCTGAAGACAACATCATGTAACAGAATCAGTCAGTGATGACCTGAGGTCAACATATGCATATGATGGTCTGAAGACAACATCATGTAACAGAATCAGTCAGTGATGACTTGAGGTCAACATATGCATATGATGGTCTGAAGACAACATCATGTAACAGAATCAATCAGTGATGACTTGAGGTCAACATATGCATATGATGGTCTGAAGACAACATCATGTAACAGAATCAGTCAGTGATGACCTGAGGTCAACATATGCATATGATGGTCTGAAGACAACATCATGTAACAGAATCAGTCAGTGATGACTTGAGGTCAACATATGCATATGATGGTCTGAAGACAACATCATGTAACAGAATCAATCAGTGATGACTTGAGGTCAACATATGCATATGATGGTCTGAAGACAACATCATGTAACAGAATCAGTCAGTGATGACCTGAGGTCAACATATGCATATGATGGTCTGAAGACAACATCATGTAACAGAATCAGTCAGTGATGACTTGAGGTCAACATATGCATATGATGGTCTGAAGACAACATCATGTAACAGAATCAGTCAGTGATGACCTGAGGTCAACATATGCATATGATGGTCTGAAGACAACATCATGTAACAGAATCAGTCAGTGATGACCTGAGGTCAACATATGCATATGATGGTCTGAAGACAACATCATGTAACAGAATCAGTCAGTGATGACTTGAGGTCAACATATGCATATGATGGTCTGAAGACAACATCATGTAACAGAATCAGTCAGTGATGACCTGAGGTCAACATATGCATATGATGGTCTGAAGACAACATCATGTAACAGAATCAGTCAGTGATGACTTGAGGTCAACATATGCATATGATGGTCTGAAGACAACATCATGTAACAGAATCAGTCAGTGATGACCTGAGGTCAACATATGCATATGATGGTCTGAAGACAACATCATGTAACAGAATCAGTCAGTGATGACCTGAGGTCAACATATGCATATGATGGTCTGAAGACAACATCATGTAACAGAATCAGTCAGTGATGACTTGAGGTCAACATATGCATATGATGGTCTGAAGACAACATCATGTAACAGAATCAGTCAGTGATGACCTGAGGTCAACATATGCATATGATGGTCTGAAGACAACATCATGTAACAGAATCAGTCAGTGATGACTTGAGGTCAACATATGCATATGATGGTCTGAAGACAACATCATGTAACAGAATCAGTCAGTGATGACCTGAGGTCAACATATGCATATGATGGTCGGAAGACAACATCATGTAACAGAATCAATCAGTGATGACTTGAGGTCAACATATGCATATGATGGTCTGAAGACAACATCATGTAACAGAATCAGTCAGTGATGACCTGAGGTCAACATATGCATATGATGGTCTGAAGACAACATAATGTAACAGAATCAATCAGTGATGACCTGAGGTCAACATATGCATATGATGGTCTGAAGACAACATCATGTAACAGAATCAGTCAGTGATGACCTGAGGTCAACATATGCATATGATGGTCTGAAGACAACATCGTGTAACAGAATCAATCAGTGATGACCTGAGGTCAACATATGCATATGATGGTCTGAAGACAACATCGTGTAACAGAATCAATCAGTGATGACCTGAGGTCAACATTTGCATATGATGGTCTGAAGACAACATCATGTAACAGAATCAATCAGTGATGACTTGAGGCCAACATATGCATATGATGGTCTGAAGACAACATCATGTAACAGAATCAATCAGCGATGACTTGAGGTCAGCATATGGATATGATGGTCTGAAGACAACATCATGTAACAGAATCAATCAGCGATGACTTGAGGCCAACATATGCATATGATGGTCTGAAGACAACATCATGTAACAGAATCAATCAGCGATGACTTGAGGCCAACATATGCATATGATGGTCTGAAGACAACATCATGTAACAGAATCAGTCAGTGATGACCTGAGGTCAACATATGCATATGATGGTCTGAAGACAACATCATGTAACAGAATCAATCAGTGATGACTTGAGGCCAACATATGCATATGATGGTCTGAAGACAACATCATGTAACAGAATCAGTCAGTGATGACCTGAGGTCAACATATGCATATGATGGTCTGAAGACAACATCATGTAACAGAATCAGTCAGTGATGACCTGAGGTCAACATATGCATATGATGGTCTGAAGACAACATCATGTAACAGAATCAGTCAGTGATGACTTGAGGCCAACATATGCATATGATGGTCTGAAGACAACATCATGTAACAGAATCAGTCAGTGATGACCTGAGGTCAACATATGCATATGATGGTCTGAAGACAACATCATGTAACAGAATCAATCAGTGATGACCTGAGGTCAACATATGCATATGATGGTCTGAAGACAACATCGTGTAACAGAATCAATCAGTGATGACCTGAGGTCAACATATGCATATGATGGTCTGAAGACAACATCATGTAACAGAATCAGTCAGTGATGAATTGAGGTCAACATATGCATATGATGGTCTGAAGACAACATCATGTAACAGAATCAATCAGTGATGACCTGAGGTCAACATATGCATATGATGGTCTGAAGACAACATCGTGTAACAGAATCAATCAGTGATGACCTGAGGTCAACATATGCATATGATGGTCTGAAGACAACATCGTGTAACAGAATCAGTCAGTGATGACCTGAGGTCAACATATGCATATGATGGTCTGAAGACAACATCGTGTAACAGAATCAATCAGTGATGACCTGAGGTCAACATATGCATATGATGGTCTGAAGACAACATCATGTAACAGAATCAATCAGTGATGACCTGAGGTCAACATATGCATATGATGGTCTGAAGACAACATCATGTAACAGAATCAGTCAGTGATGACCTGAGGTCAACATATGCATATGATGGTCTGAAGACAACATCATGTAAGAATAAATCGGTGATATAAGATAATACTGATAAATAAGCTAAATTAAACACTTCTACGTTACCTGGAGCTCGCAGCGAGTCAATCGCGTGGCGCTGTAACGTTAATGTTAACGGTACAGTCTGTTGGACCGAGCTGCGCGCAAAGTAACGTTAGTGCTGTTAAGATGCAACTGAACGCAACAGATTTTTGCGCTTAGATGCTAATTAAAGAGATTTTAAGAACCTTTGCTGTGTCACTGGCACCCATATATATGTAACGTTATCACTTAACCTACACAGTCTGTAACGTTAGTCCTGTTCAATGTAGCAATGGTGATTAATCTTGGCTGGTAATCTGACAATTCACTCGCAAATGCAAACTAATGTCATAGTAGCATACTGCTGTACACTAATATTATAATTTAGTTTTTTAAATCATTTGACTTACCTTGTAACTGCTGTGCTTTTGGCAGGCACGATGCACGCACGCACTGTCTGCAATGCGCACTGCAGAGGCGGTTGTTGTTGTTTTTTTTTATTTTTTAAATTTGGCGGACTCTGCAGGCAGGGGGGGGAGGGGGCGCAAGTCTCGTGGTGATGACGTCACAAACGCAGATTGGCTAAGGCAATTGTTGTCCCAGGGTCATCATTGAAGCACATTGGTCTCAGGAAAACAAGGACGCGGCAAAATCATGACGTGCTAAGTGCACTCAAGTCTCTGGGTAACTCGATGGCGTAGATCTTCTTGTGAACACGGTCAGCCAGCCCATGCAGGAACATATCCCACTGCGCCTCCTCGTTTTATTGGCACTCAGTAGCCAGGGTGCAAAATTCAATCATGTAGTCTGAGATGGGTTGAGGGTCTGGAGGCAGATCATGAGCCTCCGGGCCGCCTCGTGACCCACTACTGCGTGGTCAAAGATCCGCCTCATTTCCTCAGAGAGTGCCTGGAATGAGGAGCAGCACGTATGGTTATTGGTCCACACCGCCATTCCCCTCCAAGCCACACGTACCAAAGTTAACACCAGTGCCACTCTCGAAGTCTCAGTAGGGAATGTAATCTGCTTTAATGAGAAAAACACGGAGCATCTGGTCAACAATGATCTGAAAAGGTCGGGTTTCCCCGAATACCTTTCTGGTGTGGGTATGCGTGGCTTGTGGTTGCTAGATTAAGGGGAATGGACGGCGGGTCGGCGTAGTGGGTTGTAGACTTAAAAATTAAGCTTTTCCCCCGTGGTAGTTTAATTCACAGGACCGGACACCAGTTATTTTGCCAAGAGATTTATTTTATATAATTTTATATCAGACATAGGAGAGAAAGACAATTTTCCTAGGAGATGATCTTCATTCCAGCTTTCTCTGTCCTCCTGGACACCCAGTTTGGATTTTATAGGTTGCTCAGACAGAGAAATCAATTGTATTACTAGATAAACAGGTTGTTTGCGCTATACCTCGTGCTTTCACGCGGCATAATATACCCTAGAACATATGCATAGAGAAACTTGTTGTTCATTGTTCAAAATATGTCTTATACAGAACTTGTGACATGTGTCATATGCATTGGTAGGAAAACAACATCATGCTACACAATACTTCCTTACAGAGAATTACAGTCACATGTGCATAATTGGAAAACTTATGCTACATATTCCTGTGTTCAAAATTATCTCCTCTCCATGTCCTTCACACTCCTTTGCTCAGACTCATTCTGACTAAATAATAATGATTATACAAATGATAATGAATATTAGTAAAGAATAATAATACAAATACATGATATTAACTGATTATACATACTAATAATACAAAATAATATTAAACAGTAAAATTTCGATCTACATCTCCCTTCTTCTGGAACTACGGCCGTCCGTTCCACACCATCACCCAGGTAGCCAACCTATTGAAGTGATAGCGAGAAAGAAGAATAGCAGACGAAGAAATAAACAAGGACAGAAGAACAGAAATGGAAAAAAAACAAAAAGAAACAAAGAACCCAAACCCATGTTATGTTCCCGAGATATGTGTCATTTAACGTCTATGTGTATGCATTTAATAGGAACCCCAATCTTCCAAGAAAGTAAAAACTAATGAATCTTCACCAGTGCCTGGACTCGTTCGGGCCCTGAACTCCTCCAGTTCCTGGTCAAAATAACAAACAAACATAAACGTTGATGTTAAAGAATTCCTATCCCTTGGGGTTGTGAATCAGTAAGCAGATGTTGATTGTTTGTGAGGTTATATTCTGTAAGCAGTGTAGTGTGTAAAATCTCCTATTTGACTCTGAATTTCCTATTCTCTGTTTTATCCACATGGTTAGAAATAACCAATCTAACAGGTTTGGTACTTTTCCTTCTAGTAACACATTTTATGAGTTGTATCACTAACAGAAACACAAAAACTCCAACCGTAATCAGAACTATCCATTCCGACCAGGATAAATCCCCCGGAATTTGTGCTAATTTCTTCTCAGACAGCAATTTAGCTACTCCATTCGCTACAATAACATGACCCATTGCTTGAATTCCCTCTTCTTGAGCTGCTTTAACACTCTCCTTAACTCTTTTAACCATTTCAAAGAGTTCATAATTCCTTTCCTCTACTAAATCATTATTCCACTATTGTGGGTCTAAGTTCAACAATTGGACATGTGGAACATGGATTCCATCCAATTGAAGAGGATAGAGAATCTCAACGCAAAATGGATCAGGAGGAATTGGACACAACTTCCCTCCATATATCATAGTCTCACTTATTCCATCATGTAATATACACCACTGTGCTTCTGACACCTGCCATGCACCTGTGGCTTGATCTAAAGGAACTACTTCCCAAACTGCAGATCCATTCAGGGATAGACTAAGCATTGTAGAACACGAGCAAATTACCCACTCATGTTCCTCAACACAACAGTTTATGGTAGAAATCATTGGTGTTTCGCCTTCAGCCCAATATCCATTTTTCCCTAATCTGATAACAGAGTTTCCTTGTCTAACGCCCATTGATTGGAATTGTCTCACTGTCATTATATTGCGCTGTCCATATTGAGGCCATACCATAAATAAAGGTAATGTACCGGAACCTGACAAAGAGTCTTCATCGATAGCAATTTTGACTAATGGAATATGTTTAGCAGAAGTCAAATTGAGTTGATTACCAAACACCACTAACAAAGATTCCACTATTCGTTCAGGAACTTTACCCATTCGAATAACTTGAACATCCTCTACCATTTGATCCTTTAAATTCTGAGCTAGGAATAAACATGCTGCACGATGTGTCTCAAAATTAGATGATTTTACTAATGCATCTGCCAATTCCTTTGCTGCATCGTTAAGATGTTGACCTGCTGCTATGATATGTAAAGAACCTTTAAGAGCTTCAGTGAGTCCTTTTCCTGTCATTTTTCCCACCCACTGAGTGTTCACTTAATTGATTCATTTGCGCAGTATTACTTATTGAATTGACAGAACCAAATACCCCCGCTACGTCTCCCCATATACTCCTAGGTTTACGACTTCGACTATTCAATGGATCTTTAGAGGTATAATATTTTACTTCTTTTTCCAACCATTTCCTTATTTGTGTGAAATTTCCACAATATGACTGATCATAAACGGTAAGAAGGGATATCAAATTATAATTGATACGTTGTCTCACCATATGGGCTTCATTTATCAAGGTTTTGGTTTCTTTTGCTAACAAGATACCATGAGCTGGTGCAATATTTGTAGTTGGGCATGTTTTAGCTTTATTTGTTTTTTCAGCAGAAAGATAAAAACACCGTCCAATTTCCCCAGTTTCTAGTTCAGTCTCACAATATTCATTCTCATCTTCTGAATGCCATACTCTTACATAATTTCCCTTGAATCTTGTCGTTCTCGAGGCAGTATCCCTTAGGAATCCTTCACATGGCAACACTATGGGATAAATACACCCTAAAGCCAATGAATCCCATATTGTAAGCATGTGAGTATGGTTCAAAATGAAGTTAATTTCCACATTAGTAGAAGTTATGAGGTCTAACCCCACAATTTCACATTGTTCTCTTGAACAAATTTCTCGTCGTTGACCACTACTAGAATATCCCCCGTCTTTCACTGGCCAGATTACTCTGCTGTGGTAACATTGATGGTGATAGTTACATCCACCATAGATGTCCTTACGATATTTAGCAAGATCTTTATCATTACTTGGCACCCAATCCCATAATCCCCATTTGGAAATAAAGGGTAAAGTAAAATGTTGGCCAGATTTCAAAGTTGCATTTCTAGTGATTCCTTGAACTTGAGGGGTCCATAAAGCTTGGCTTCCTTGGTAAATGCCAAGTAAAATTAAAAACAAGCATACCATCATCGTTGTGTATCGAGAATAACTTGCAACCATCTCTAATCAATGTCAATGGGAATGATCCCTGAAATGGAAGCAGAAAAATAATTAAACATCACTCCTTTGTTCCCAATCTTTAAAGCTAATGGATGTACATTGCTCAATTTCAGGCCATAAGTCATCATTATCATTTGGTTCATTCACTAAACAAGGTTTAACTTGTGACCAGTGATACCATCTATCTGTCCCTACACCCTTCCCTTTAAGGCAAACACTTGTATCTGTAGTTAAGAGTATCTCATATGGTCCCTCCCACCTAGGTTCTAAACCTTTCCTAGCAATACGTTTGACCATAACAAAACTGCCTAACTCGGGAATGTGTGGAATGTCAGTAGTGGTGTGTTTTTCATCCCATTGCTTGTTATTGTCTTTGATAGAAGTGAGTTCCATTGTCTAGGTACCCTTCACTAGGTGACAAAGGTCCTGTGAAATCAATTTGGAGATTTGTCCATGGCCCTGTGGGTCTTGGTGCATGTGACATTCGCACCTTTACAGGTTTTCCCACATTTGCTTTCATGCAGATCAAGCATCTCCTGCAATAATCATCAATGTCTCTCATCATCCGTGGCCACCACCATGTCTCGCTGATTTGAGCTTTCATTGCTTTTGCTCCAGCATGCACTTTTCCATGATAGAGCTGCATTAGTTCTCTTCTTGTGCCGACCGGCATCACCACTTGTCCTGTTGGAATTCTCCAGATACCCTGATCATCTTCTTTCGCTCCTGATTTTATCCATTGTTCTTTCTCTTCATCTGTCTCTGTTTGATATGACAAAAGATGGAGTTCAGGATTGTCTTTCCTGTTTTCTCGAACCAAGATGACAGGAGTAGGAGGGAGTAAAGCCGCTTCTCTGGCTGCTGCATCAGCTGCAGAATTTCCTTGGCTTTCCTTGGACTTGTCAGATTGATGTGATTTTACTTTGACCACGGCTGCTTCTCTTGGTAAGTGGCATGCTGCAATCAGGCGACGAATTATGGAAGCATGTTGTATTTCGCTCCCACTGCTAGTGATGAGTCCACGTCTTTTCCAAAGGGCAAGGTAGTCATGGACCACGCCGAAAGCATAACGACTATCTGTATAGATGTTAACTCGATCTCCTTCCGATAGTTCAAGAGCTTCTGTAAGTGCTGTGAGTTCAGCTGCTTGTGCTGAAAACTTCCCAGAAAGAGCTCCCTTCTTCACGACAGTTCCATCAGACTCCACAACTGCCCATCCAGTATGTCGTTTTCCATCAACGTAGTAACTGGATCCATCAACCCATAATTCTTTGTCTGGATTCTCAAGACGGATTGGATTAACTGGTCCAAGGCTTTCTTCTTCCACCTGTTTTTCACACTTGTGTGGTATTAACTTGATAGAGTCTTTTTGTCTCTTAAACCAATTTAACTGCTCATCCATGGATGCATTAATATCAAGTCCTTTTTTCAAAAATTTAACTTGCTTCTTGTTCTTCTTTTCCAGATACCATGCAGAAATTGTTCTGCTGTTACAGTCACCTTCTGTCATTTTGCAAATTATTGGTCACTCTGTATCTGTGTCTCAGAACAGCAGGGCTTATGGTATGTCTGTGTGTGTGTGTGTGTGTGTGTGTGTGTGTGTGTGTGTGTGTGTGTGTGTGTGTGTGTGTGTGTGTGTGTGTGTGTGTGTGTGTGTGTGTGTGTGTGTGTGCGTGTGTGTGTGTGAGAATCTCCAAAGGAGGGGCTCTCTCTCTCTCTCTCTCTCTCTTGTCTAAGCTATATATACTGTGTATGTATGCGCGTGTGTGGAGGATGTGTGTGTTCTGCGGTGAGTGCTTCCCTGCTTCTCTCCCTTTCTCTCCTAAACACTCAAGGAACAAAAGAAAAGAGGGAAAAGGTTAAAAGAAAATTTCTCTTATATTTTCATATAGAAAACACATATTTTAGTTTCACTCAGATAAATTTCTTCCTTTAGGTTTTTTATTTTTTATAATAATGTTTTAGTTTCTTTGTTCAGTTGAACTCAGATCAATTTCTCCTCCTCAAATACTGAACAGCTTCTGTCAAAATCAGAATGCCCGCAATTTCAGCTACTTCAGCATGTTTAAACGTTTTAGGATTCTCTATAAACAGGACTCCCCTTTAGAGTCCAGATCCGCCACTTTAAACTGCTTTTAGTCCAGCTTGACACCTTCCCCGTCTGTCTGTAACAGCACGGATCTTCAGTGTGTGAAATATTTTAGAGTCTACTTCCAGAGCAGAGTCGCCACATTTCACCACCTCGCAGTCATGTCAAGCTAATTGCTGAATCGCCTTATGGCTTATTCTCCCGAAAATTTGACTAAATGGTCTTTTAACCAAAGATCCACTTTTACCCCAGCTTCATTCAAATATTGTTTAAAGGTTCACTGATCTGAGCAACTTAAAAGTCCAAATCAAATCAAATTATTATTTTACTTTTACTATGTCTGACATATATTCATTGGCAATACAACTGGTATTTTAAATAACACAATTCTTTTTAGCAGTCTCAGTCAATGTCTATAATCATCAGGCAGACTTAGAACTATTTAGAAAGAAAAAAGTCTTACCTGATTGACAGACAAATGGCTGAAGATGCAATCCTGTTCGTGACGCCAAAATGTAGACTTAAAAATTAAGCTTTTCCCCCGTGGTAGTTTAATTCACAGGACCGGACACCAGTTATTTTGCCAAGAGATTTATTTTATATAATTTTATATCAGACATAGGAGAGAAAGACAATTTTCCTAGGAGATGATCTTCATTCCAGCTTTCTCTGTCCTCCTGGACACCCAGTTTGGATTTTATAGGTTGCTCAGACAGAGAAATCAATTGTATTACTAGATAAACAGGTTGTTTGCGCTATACCTCGTGCTTTCACGCGGCATAATATACCCTAGAACATATGCATAGAGAAACTTGTTGTTCATTGTTCAAAATATGTCTTATACAGAACTTGTGACATGTGTCATATGCATTGGTAGGAAAACAACATCATGCTACACAATACTTCCTTACAGAGAATTACAGTCACATGTGCATAATTGGAAAACTTATGCTACATATTCCTGTGTTCAAAATTATCTCCTCTCCATGTCCTTCACACTCCTTTGCTCAGACTCATTCTGACTAAATAATAATGAATATACAAATGATAATGAATATTAGTAAAGAATAATAATACAAATACATGATATTAACTGATTATACATACTAATAATACAAAATAATATTAAACAGTAAAATTTCGATCTACATGGGTGTTGTTAGCTGTTGCATCCGGTTGATGAGCTCAGACACCTGCGTCAACAACACCTGCACTGCGTATCGTATGCAATAACGGACGCCTGTTAATCCTGTCATCCATGCGTTGGTTGCTGGAAGTCAGATATTCCTTTATCTCGGATACTCTCGCTGGATCCATGACGGTCAGATTGTTCTGTCAGAGAAAGATACACAAGATCCAGTTGCGAGCTCAAAACAGTGTTTATTATACTCATAAGCACAAAGGAAGATCAAACAGGAAGTCCAAAGACACAGAGAAACCAGGAAGTCCAGGAAGGCATAGGAACAGGCAGGCTGGCACGCAGGCTGTGAAGCAGGGATGCAATGGGCCACTCCACGGCCGAAGCAGACAATTTTCCCAGGCGATGACACACACACACGCACACACATGACCTGGAAGCCTGCAACTATCTGACAGTGAATGTGGGTGAGTGAGGTGAATAAATAGGGAGAGATAATCAGGTGAAGCTGGAGGTGATGATGAGAGTGGCAATCCGTAGCCACGCCTCCAACACAACCACACAAACACAGAGAGAGAATAAATTGTGTCTTACCAAGTTGTGATGAAGTGTGTTAAAGGTGATATCACTAAACTTGAGGTTCCAATGAAATTTTGTTTTGCTGTTCACACGCTCTGCAAGTAAATTTCATAAACAATTAATAAGAAACAGAAAGTACCACATTGAATTAAACATGACCCTGTCCATCATGGCCTCCTAATCCCATAAAATTATTGGCTTAATCACTCTTAGTCTCCTCTCCACCAATCAGCTGGTGTGTGGTGAGCGTTCTGGCGCATTATGGCTGCCGTCGCATCATCCAGTTGATGCTGCACATTGGTGGTGGTTGAGGAGATTCCCCCTTCTGTAAAGCGCTTTGAGTGCCTAGAAAAGCGCTATATAAATGTAACAAATTATATTAATTATACTTATGACATTTATATGATCTAACACTTATATTCTCAGTACTTTCTTGGCAGAGATGGGGACTCGAGTTTGAGACTCGGACTCGAGTGCGACTTAAGTCGTACACACAGTGACTTCACACTCGACTCGGACTCGAGCTGCGGGACTCGTGAACAATGTTTATTTTTAGAAGGGCAGTCAAAATTAACGCTCTAATAACGCGTTAACGCAAATTCATTTTAATGGCACTAATTTTATTAACGCAGTGCATTTTCTGTTTGATCTGTGGCCCGTAGTTGGAGAAAGTGAGAGCAGCCATAGTAATGCAACTGTAGCAAACATTAATAGGGGAAGAAAAGTGTTAACAATAACATTACTCTGAAACAAGTGCAGTTGTAGCCTACATAAGATACCATTCTACTTAACTTTTATTAGACTCCAGATCGAAAAGTGCGTTTTTTCACTGAGTACATTTTCTGCCGTCCGAGCGCGATGCGCTGAAGCTCATACTTGCTCATGTCTGAGGTAAATCAACACCATCATCACAGCTTACAGTACATGTGTTTTATTGAACTAAATACATTACAATCAGCTCAAATGAATACGCAGGTTAGTTTTCTGAACAAGAGCGCTCCCGAGTCCGTGTTACTCAGATTGTTACCACAGTCCGTGTTACCACAGTTTGGCGCACACACATACCGGCAGTTCAATGGGGAAAGCACCTCTTAAAGGGGCCACGCTATATTCCTACTCGTGGAATATGGACCTCCAAGTATGTTGTGGTGCTGGTGCTCTCACAGGTGCGCATTATCATTATAATTCAGCGACAGACAAGGGAGTCCTTTTTCTTCAGAACCTTAATTTTTTGGTCTGTACTGTATAGGCTACTGTGCGTTTATGCTAAGGAAAATGCAGGTATTATATTAAAGGTAAAGCATTCTTGCTGTTTTTGTCATGTTGCAATAGCCTGTTTACAGTTATATAACAAAATCAAAGCTGATGTTATTAAGAGATAGGTGTCAAAATAACATATTACATGCTTTGAAATCCTATAGCTTTGCAGTTTTCTACACAGCCTGGATGGTTCGCCATACGTGATGCAACACTCAAAAGACTTAATATAATAAAGAGACTTGAGACTTGACTTGGACTCAAGCTCAGAGACTTGGGACTTGACTTGGACTCGAGCCCAGAGACTTGAGACTTGACTTGGACTTGAGCCCAGAGACTTGAGACTTGACTTGGACTTGAGCCCAGAAACTTGAGACTTGACTTGGACTCAAGCCCAGAGACTTGAGACTTGACTTGGACTTGAGCCCAGATACTTGGGACTTGACTTGGACTCGAGCCCAGAGACTTGAGACTTGACTTGGACTTGAGCCCAGAGACTTGAGACTTGACTTGGACTTGAGCCCAGAGACTCGAGACTTGACTTGGACTTGAGCCCAGAGACTTGAGACTTGACTTGGACTCGAGCCCAGAGACTTGAGACTTGACTTGAACTCGAGCCCAGAGACTTGAGACTTGACTTGGACTCGAGCCCAGAGACTTGAGACTTGATTTGGACTCAAGCTCAGAGACTTGAGACTTGACTTGAACTCGAGCCCAGAGACTTGAGACTTGACTTGGACTCGAACCCAGAGACTTGAGACTTGACTTGGACTTGAGCCCAGAGACTCGAGACTTGACTTGGACTCGAGCCCAGAGACTTGAGACTTGACTTGAACTCGAGCCCAGAGACTTGAGACTTGACTTGGACTCGTCCCAGAGACTTGAGACTTGACTTGGACTCTAGCGCAGAGACTTGAGACTTAACTTGAACTCGAGCCCAGAGACTTGAGACTTGACATGGACTCGAGCCCAGAGACTTGGGACTTAACTTGGACTCGAGCCCAGAGACTTGAGACTTGACTTAGACTTGAGCCCAGAGACTTGAGGCTTGACTTGGACTCGAGCCCAGAGACTTGAGACTTGACTTGGACTCGAGCCCAGAGACTTGAG
This sequence comes from Pseudorasbora parva, assembly GCF_024679245.1. NCBI lineage: Eukaryota > Metazoa > Chordata > Actinopteri > Cypriniformes > Gobionidae > Pseudorasbora > Pseudorasbora parva. The sequence continues at coordinate 40,912,593 of NC_090188.1, read as the reverse complement.
ACTTGACTTAGACTTGAGCCCAGAGACTTGAGGCTTGACTTGGACTCGAGCCCAGAGACTTGAGACTTGACTTGGACTCGAGCCCAGAGACTTGAGGCTTGACTTGGACTCGAGCCCAGAGACTTGAGACTTGACTTGGACTCGAGCCCAGAGACTTGAGACTTGACTTAGACTTGAGCCCAGAGACTTGAGGCTTGACTTGGACTCGAGCCCAGAGACTTGAGGCTTGACTTGGACTCGAGCCCAGAGACTTGAGACTTGACTTAGACTTGAGCCCAGAGACTTGAGGCTTGACTTGGACTCGAGCCTAGAGACTTGGGACTTGACTTAGACTTGAGCCCAGAGACTTGAGGCTTGACTTGGACTCGAGCCCAGAGACTTGAGGCTTGACTTAGACTTGAGCCCAGAGACTTGAGGCTTGACTTGGACTCGAGCCCAGAGACTTGTGAGCATCTCTGTTTCTTGGGTAAGCACACTGTAATTACACATACTATATGCAACCAATATTTTAATGAATAATTTGATACAATGCACTTATATGCAATATATTTTACTTATATTTAATATTACCTGCATGTCAATAGAGCTGCATTGTTTTATGTAATTACATTATAATTACACTATTGACCTTCCCTTAACTCACCCTTAAATCTACCCACACCACCAAGCCTGTTGTAACCTTACCCGTATCTCACCTCAATAGCAGCACAAGTGTTTTGCAATACAACATCAATACAATATGCTATACATGTTTTAACATGTTCCACTAAAAGTTAAGCATAATTATGATCTACTGGTGCACTTACAGAGCAGTTAAAATAGAACATCATTTAATTAAGTAACAAGCAGATTTAATGCTTGTGTGATTGAATGTTGATGTTTGTAGGAGCAGATCGCCGCACTTCCTACTGTGTGACGCCAGACTGCTGACAGAGAGAGCAGCTTACCCTTCACTATCTGTCACTGCTTACATTCCTGAGATCATCAGGATACAGAGTGATAACATGGTGTTTATCTGTGTTTATTCCAAACACTTGATGCAGCGTCAAAAATATGTTAAATGTTAAAAAAATATCTTTGATGTAGGACGTCCTGTGCTGTGTCATTAAAGTGGATCCGGTACATGATGATCAGATTATAAATGAGCTGCTTGTAAATGGGAGTTAAAAAGGTTATGATGTGCCTGCTAAGCTAACCCTTTCTCTGGAACAGATATGACTCAATCCATTTTTTGTGTCACAGGACTCTTAACCTGCGCCCCTATTTTTGACAACATACCTAAATTAAAATGTCTGCAGCTCTTAAACCCTATGGCCTATATTCCTAAATCTGGTCTTATTTTAAACTAGACACTTGAAATGTGTTACCCAAGAGCCATAATAACTCAAAGTAGTATAGGAACAGAGTAAAGCAAGTGACTCATGTTTTTAACTTTTTATTATTATTATTATTCACTTAGGGAAAAATGTATGAGACTATAATGTTAAGACCCTGAAAATAACCTAAATATGAAACCAAATGTGTGATCCTGTTTTGATTCAAATTCGAGGATGATTCTCTCACTGTAGCTTCTGTAAGCTTTTATGTCAAGAAAAGTCTAGGCGTCCTTTAAAAAGGGCCATTTATTTCAGAACATTTGTAATTGTAAAGAATAGTTTTTCCATTGAAATAAATGCAATAAACTGCTAATTATAATGAATTTACAGTTCCTGAAAAATGAAACTGTCATATAGTCTGCGTGCTCCACTGCGGTGTGTGCATAAACTGGCAGGCAGGTGGGCCGGTGTCATGGAAACGAAGCACCAGTAGTATTCACCAATAATATTTCGAAACACTGCGCAAGATAATATCCTTTTGATTGGTTAATTTGTCCATCAATCAAACCTTTGACTGACTGCAGATATCCAACAGAAACCATGTGTGCTTAAATTGACAGCATCAAAAAAGTCATCAAAATGCCTGTGATTGAAGGAGAGAGACCTGAGAGGGTTTAACTTGAGAGGAAGAGGCCAAATGACAGGGGATTGAAAGAATAATGATTAGAATCAATGTTTCATTGAAAATGGACATGGTTAATCAAAACGCTCATGCAAACAAAGGATGATTTTTAGTTTTTTCCCCCTATTTTTTGTTGTTTTGGATAAAAAAAAAAGTGGGATGCATTTTGAAGAGTGGACCCTTACACTGACATGTGATTCTTCGATTCGTCCGATCTGATCTGAAGGACAGGAGATGAAAGATGGGTACTGCGTTTATTATGTTATCCCTCAGATCAGCAGGATCAAATCAGTTAGAAATACCAAGAGTTCACTCAAAGCAAGGAGAGTCTGCTTTTAGCTATTATGCCAGATCAGATGTGCTCCAACAGTAGCCACATTCAAATCCAGACTCAAAACACATCTGTTTAGCTGCGCATTTACTGAATGAGCTCTGAGCACTGTATGTCCGACTGATCATACCCTATCTTATCTCTTTATTCTTTTTTATAATTGTTTTAGTTTACCTTTGTTCTTATCTTTGGTTATTGTTATTTTATATGTTCTTTTGAGTTAAATATGATGAGTGAAAACTGGGTTTGATGGAAATAGTAAGTTTGACAATAAGGTTTGAGTATGTGTAAATCTGTGGAGGGTATGATGAGTGAGAATGGGTTTAACAAGAAGGTTCCTGAGTAAAAATCAGGGAATAGTGATTGTAATGGATGTTATGAACGTGTTTGAGAAAGAAATTAATGAGAGGTGTTCTAATTAAGATGGTACATGTATGTAGGCTGTAAACTGTTTTATTTTTATATCAGACCATTATTGTGGATCTGACCATTTTATTTTAATTTATTTTGTATTATTATTTTAATTTTATTATTATTATCTTTACAACTGTTTTAACTATGCGTGTTTTTAATTTTTTATTCGTCCATATGGTATTCTTTTTTCTCATGCACTTGTTACCACTGTTTTAATTAATTTCTATGTAAAGCACTTTGAATTTAGCCTAGAAATCTAGACGCACCCTAGCGGCAGCAAATTTAATTTGCCCGCAAGTGTCGTCTAGCAACTCTCAATACCCTTTTGAGGTGTATTCCTCACAATCTGGACGGGCCAATCACGTCGTGTATAGAGTCGGCGGGCGGGGCCATAATGACGACATCCGAGTTGTGTTTGCGTGCTTCTAGTAAACACAGAAACTGGCGAACGGCGGTCTTTCGAATCAGCTCTGACCGCGACTCTGGAAGACTTGGAGTTAAGCTTTTCTCTGAGAAAAGAACAAAGAACGGCACTGAAGTCATTCTTAAAAAGGGAAGATGTGTTCTGAGTTTAGCCGACCGGATACGGCGAATGTTTAATCTCTCAACAAGCTCTGCTTCACCTTCGTTGCTCTGGTTGGTGTAGCGCTATCCTATCGCGTGCAGAGGGAGTTTGAAAGACAACCGTTTATCCGCCCCTCGGATTGAGCTGTCAATGGTGAGTTTCCAGATCAAACATCTTGATGTGGGTCAGGCTTGTCAGGCTACTTTGAATTGCCATTGGGTATGAAATGTGCTATACAAATAAACTTACCTTGCCTTGCCTTGTTGACATTTAAATGGCCGGTTCTTTAGGATTTCATTAAACCGTTTCCTCTCTGGTGAATTTATTGCAAAAATAAGTTCAGAACATGAATCCTGAGTGTTTTAGCTTTCAAATTATGCTTAATTTGTGATAGTTGATTTTATATTTGTATAAAACAAAATTAAATAAAAGTACAAACATGCCCACTTCCGTCACCCCACCCCAACACACACACACACACGATCCGATGCATAGTTAAGAGGTTAATGGTATGGTTTATTGACAGGTAAATGGATAAACAGGAAGAGCAGATGATGGAGCACACAGGACACAAAGGGACACCAGACAATAGGGGTGAACAGAGCTTGAAGTGAAAAAAAAAAACAACGAGAACCGGGATTAATCTTAGCATGAAAAACAGCCTTCAATTCTAAGAATCTTGGTGACAGTAAATGTGTCAAAGAATTTGGAAATTATGTAAACAGCATGTATGACAAAGATGCAGATGAAGATATCAAGCTACTGACACACACCTTGTCTTCTATTTCTGACACTGTAGACTAAAGAACATGCTGAACAGGCATTCACAGCAGTGAATGTGTTCATGTGTTTTTATATTGTTCTGCAGACAATTTCAGTATACAAAAAACGGAGAAGTGTGCTCTATACAGCTTTTTAAACAGCATTGAAAACACGGTAAGTCCATCTCTCACAGCCCCGCTTTTATACCTGTCATGGCACGGTTCTGAATAAGGTCTAGTGCTAAAAGACGAGGAGGAGCTGAAGCCTGACACCGTTTTCATATGAGCTTTAAAGGGGACTGAGGCAATCACAAATTATAGACTCGTGAGCCCTGGGGTGAACACACCCTACAGGGCAAGGGATCAAAGATGATGGAGCAGACAATGGAGTTACATGGTTATTATCCACAGGTCAATGTAATGGTAGTCTGAAGCTGATGCCTAGACACCAGAGGTGGACAGTAACTAAGCTCTTTTACTTGAGTACCGTACTTAAGTACACTTTACTGGACTATAATTTTTTTCTGGATACTTTTACTTTTACTTTTCAATACATTTGAAAGACAAATATCATACTTTTTACTCCACTACATTTCTATCAAGGTCGAAAGTCGTTTCTGTAGCAGCTCTGAAAGTCAGAGGATGATTTTTTCCCTTCTTTAAAAGTTTTTTTGGTGTTGTTGTTTCAGATAGTCTATCAGGAATCTCTCTTAAAGGATCACATACATTTTCCCACCTTTTTTTGAACACTGATCAGTTCATAGCAAAATGGAAAAAGACGGTTCTTAGGCACAAGTGTGTGTTCCCATAGCCATACTTTGAAAGTATGTTTCAGTTTTTAAAAAAAAATCAAGATTAGTTTAGTTGGCATACACTTGGTGCATGTCTTATAAAATATTAAACATATAAACATCTGGGAGAAAGAGAAGCGTAAAGTTGGGAGAATATCAGATGTGTATCAGTGTATTGGATCCGTGCATTTGGCCTTAAAGTGACAGCAGCTTTATAAAGAGCTTTGTAACTTTTCTACAAGTATTTAAATGAGTTTAAGTTAGTCGTATGCTAGTACGTCAGATGGAGCATCACTGAATGGCTTAAACCATGATGGCAGTGTGCATTTATACAACAATAATAAAATAATGCATTGGCATAAAAAAGGAAATTTACTTTGATACTTAAGTACTTTTGAAAACAAATACTTCTGTACTTTTACTTGAGTAAAAATCTGTTTTTACAACTTTCACTTGTAACGGAGTAATATTTGACCAGTAGTACTTTTACTTGTACTCAAGTAATAGAGTTGTGTACTTTGTCCACCTCTGCTAGACACTGACATACCCAGACCACGTGTTTGTGTGAGTGCTGGGTTATATGCAGTTAAGTGCTGATGATTAGAGTTCAGAGAGAGTGAGCAGAGTTTGTTGGGACTAGTGATGCTCGATTCTTGAAAGCCAGCAGCCGAGTCCATTGGAATGACCATGTTGTTTTACCTTGCTCTTTTAAAGGAAGTGTATGTAAGATTGTGGCCAAAACTGGTACTGCAATCTCTTTCAAATGACTGTAGAGCGGTGTATCCCCCTCTCCCTGACTCGAGGTTGCCAGATTGGCTGCAGGATCAGCAGGAACGTTTCTAGATCTGCAGCTGTAAACAAATCTACAGTTATCTACTTTATTTGTCCATCAGTACTGTTGATAAATTGTGGAACATTTCTGTTGGATAAAATACAGAAATCAAATGACATTGTGCTGTTAAAGTGACTGGTTCTGCATTGAGTATTTTTGTATGATCTAAAATGTCCGTTGACTGGTGTGAGCACTGAGGATGGACAGCACAGCAGCATCCTGGAAATGGTTTAGCCCACGACACCACAACTGCCATTATTGTCACATCTGGCCCAGAGGATGTTGTGGTCTCTTCATCCTCAGTGAGCCCAGAATCAGAGAGAGCTTTTAGAAAAAGACAGAAAGACATTCAGGATGTGGTTTTGGTCAAGTTTGTTCTGCTGGTTTCTGTATACATACAATGGAGCCCGACTTTCAGAAGCTTCAAAAGCATCATCAAATAATGTCATGAAGCTAGAGGGAAGTATGCACTGATGTTGTGTTATCAGTAACCAGCAAGACAAACTTGACCAAAATCAACTTTTGTGTAAAAAGAAAAAGCTCAGCCCCCAAATACAAAATTTATGAAATGTATGCATGCATTTATAGTGGAATAAGCAGCTTTATTGAGCTACTTACAGTGCACTTATTAGGGAGCATTTGTAGTAAAGAGCCTTGTTCACGGACACACTGGTGGTGGCGGCTGTGGAGATTGAATCAGCAACCTTCTCCTAGCAGTTCAGTGGTTTAGCCCACTATGTAAGCTGCTCATCCCAAATAAGGGCAGTGACGTCAGTGGCGTCCATGGGGTTTCCTTGAGTGTGCCGGGCGAGAGAGAAACACCTGTGTCAAATTAGTAAATAGAGACTGAAACTATAAAGGGATGATGCTTTTGTTGTTTGGGAGGGCTTTTTCTGTGAGTGCTGCTGAGTTCCTTGCCGAGGCTGCCGTGTCGGGACGTGGGCTGAGGATTGTTCCTGTTGCGTGCGAATAGCTGGGAGGGATAGTTTGTAGTATTGGGGTTTTCCCCTACTAAGTTGGGCGGCCGCCGTTGATTTCCCCGAACGCTGTATCCCACGTCCGGTAGCGGGTAAAGCCTAGTTCAGACTGCACGATTTTCAAACTCGTGGGGTCACAGCTCTATTCACACTGCATGACTATCTGGGGCATCATTCAGTCACTGCTGTGTTCACACTGCACGATGGTTTGACGACAGAGGAGTTCACACTGCATGACTGAAAAAGAGGAAGAATCGCCGACAACTCTCTCGCTCTCCGGTGTGCAAACTACGTTTCCCAAACACACGTGCGATGTGACTATGGATGTGACAAGTAAACAACGCGAGATCACACGTGCGTCTCGCGCGAGACTTGGAATTGTTATTAAAAATGATAAACTGCACAAAGTTTGCTTCAAATTGTATGTGCGCTGATTTGTGGAGAAAAAGAAAAAAGATTATGGCGGAAGAAATTGTTGGCGAGACAGAGGGAGCCAGGATTTTGTTCTGCAAAGACAGTTTGAGGTAAATAAATAATTATTTAATGTGCTGCTGCTGTGGCTGGATGTGCAAAATGTTTGGCCTTTGTTTCTGTTTGATAGAATTGTAAATATATCTATTAAAATACTGAAATTCTGCTTTATAACTCCTCCCCGAACCTCCTGCTGCCCTGTATCTCACTCTCTCATTGGCTGTCGGTGTAATTTTCAGTCAGAGCGCTGTTCACACAGCAGGAGTTTGAATCGCCGACAGGTCCAGATATTTAGCATGCCAAATATCTCACCGGCGTCGGCGACTCGTCGGCGATTCTCTCTGATCGCGTCTTTGATAATTCATACTGCGTGATTGTCACTCGCGTGCACGAGCACCGATTTGCCTGTGATCTCGGGCATTTGTCGGCGATTTCACAAAACCGGTCGGCGACTCAAAATCGGGGCAAAAATCGGGCAGTGTGAACTAGGCTTAAGGAAGCCAGCAGTACACTTTTATTTTCACCGCTGTATTAGTGTTTGATGTGTTTTTATGTATGGTGGTTGTATTGCCGGGGAGACTTATTTCATGTGTGTGCCAATATTGGTCCCCCGGCGCTTTTTGTCTGTAAAGTGAGCGTGTGTGTGTGCAGGGGGTATGAGGGCAGGTTATTATCTCCCATAACGCTCCTGTAGGTTATACAGCTCGACGAAGGCTATGTATTTGGCCCGAGTGGTATCGATGGTCTGAGTGATATTTGGTGTGTATTTATTGGTGTTATTTAATGAATTGATTATTTATGCTACTGTGAGGTTTTGCGGTGTAATGAAATCATGCATGTATTGTGATCATAGGAATTAATTGAATGGGTGTGTTTTTTATAATAACTGTTGAGACCCCGAGTTAAATATGTTCCTGCTTGTTGATGTTGTATTCTTCTTATAGTTAACCTTGCTGAGTATCAGTATTATCAATTAACAAATTTCCAGTGAATTGTACCTATCTTGATCATGTTAACCTGGCGCCCCCTGAGTTTTAATACCATTGTCCATGAATAAAATTGTTATATTTTCTCTCTTGAGTACTTGAGTGTTTTCTTGGTTATTGAGCCCACAGTAAATTCATGGTCCATTAGAGAACCTGTGAATTAACCTTTCGTAGTATTTGGGGGTGGTTACACACTATGCCACAAAAGTAATGAAGCTACAACAAAAATGTGCATGTAATTTTACACAAATGAAAATACATTTGGCAAGAAGGTTTTTTTTCCTGTTAAAATGTTTCTGGAGAGCAGGCACACAAATGTTTGGAGAAGACAGCTCATCCAGATATTCATCATGGTCTTCCACATCCTCTGGCTCAACAATGTCTCCATTGAAAAAAAGCGAGATTTGTGAAGCGCAGTGCAGTACGCTAGCCTAGAAATCTAGACGCACCCTAGCGGCAGCAAATCTAATCTGCCGCGAGTGTCGTCTAGCAAATCTCAATACCCTTCTGAGCCGTAATCGCCTAACTCTTGCCGGGCCAATCACATCGTGTATAGAGTCGGTGGGCGGCTCTATACGACGGCCACCATAATGACGACGGCCGAGTTGCGTTTGCGTGCTTCTAGTAAACATAGAAACTGAAGCACGGCGGTCTTTCAAATCAGCTTTGACCGCGACTCTGGAAGACTTGGAGTTAAGCTTTTCTCTGAGAAAAGAACAAAGAACGGCACTGAAGTCATTCTTAAGAAGGGAAGATGTGTTCGGAGTTTAGCCGACCGGATACGGCGAATGTTTAATCTATCAACAAGCTCTGTTTCACCTTCGTTGCTCTGGTTGGTGTAGCGCTATCCTATCGCGTGCAGAGGGAGTTTGAAAGACAACCGTTTATCCGCCCTTCGGATTGAGCTGTCAATGGAGAGTTTCCAGAGCAAACATCTTGATGTGGGTCTGACTCGTCAGGCTAGCCTCAGGCACAAAGGCATGGCTCACCTCTGGCCATGAAGAAAACAGAGCACCGGTGTGTTTTCAGCAGGCCAAAGGTATGCTCTTCTATGCTTCGTGCACGTGAGTGCTTGCTATAGAGACGAGCTGGCACAGGGTTCTGTACCGGCTCTCTGTGTGGGGTGATGGGGCAGATGGGTGCACTCTGGCAAGGATGGCTCGATGTCCCTTTCCCATTTATGATCAGTTTCCAGTCTGACTGCAGCAATGAGGGACATGACGGATGCCAAAGACAGGTGAAGGTACAGTGGTCAGCTGCTTCATCAAAATAAACCCACAGCACTACCACTGCTGTGTTGAGATGACAGCAGGATGTGGGGTTCACCGCCTGTAATGTGTGATTAGAACAATATGTTTGAATAAAGGATTGTTTCATGTGTTGTTTGACTTGTTTGTGATGGTTACTTTTATTCATCCTTCTACTCATTCATGTTTCCTATTGTTTGTCAGTAAATAAAATATTTCATTAATTTTATGCATGTATTCATTGCTTGACTGAAAATTGAGATGTATTCACCTTGGCTGCATCTAGCATATTATTCATGCATAGCTATGTCATAACAAAACAAATTACATTTGGCTTGTTTTACTAAAACATATTATTTTTAGTATAAAAAAAGTAATATAAATTCCAAAAAACTTGAGACATTGTACAAATTGTGAATAAAAATGGAATGAATTGATATGGAAGTTTCAAATTTCAATTTGACGTATCAAATGTTTAAACTGAGAAAATGTATAATTTTAAGGGCAAAATAAGTAGATTTTAAATATTATGGCATCAACAAATCTCAATAAAGTTGGGACATGGCCATATACCACTGTGTGGCGTCCCCTCTTCTTTTTATAACAGTCTGCAAACGTCTGGGGACCGAGGAGACACGAGTCTCAAGTTTTTGAATAGGAATGCTGTCCCATTCTTGTCTAATACAGGCTTCTAGTTGCTCAACTGTCTTAGGTCTTCTTTGTCACATTGTCCTCTTTATGATGCGCCAAATGTTTTCTATGGGTGAAAGATCTGGACTTCAGGCTGGCATTTCAGTGCCGGATCCTTCTTCTACACAGCCGTGATGTTGATGCAGTATGTGGTCTGGCATTGTTATGTTGGAAAATGTAAGGTCTTCCCTGAAAGAGACGACGTCTGGATGGGAGCATATGTTGTTCTAGAGCTGGGATATACCTTTCTGCATTGCTCATCTTTCCAGATGAGTTAGCTGCCCATGCCACACACACTCATGCAACCCCAGACCATCAGAGACGGAGCTTCTGAACTGAGCGCTGAGAACAACTTGAGTTATCCTTTTCCTCTTTAGTCCGGATGACATGGTGTCCCAGTTTTCAAAAAAGAACTTCAAATGTTGATTCATCTGACCACAGAACAGTTTTCCACTTTGTCACCGTCCATTTTAAATGAGCCTTGGCCCAGAGGAAACGCCTGCGCTTCTGGATCATGTTTAGATATGGCTTCTTTTTTGACCTATAAAGTTTAAGCCGGCAACAGCGAATGGCACGGTGGATTGTGTTCATCAATGTTTTCTGGAAGTATTCCTGAGCCCATGTTGTGATGTCCATTACAGTATTATTCCTGTATGTGGTGCAGTGCCGTCTAAGGGCCTGAAGATCACGGGCATCCAGTATAGTTTTTCAGCCTTGACCTTTACGCACAGAGATTGTTCCAGATCCTCTGAATCTTTGGATGATAGTATGCACTGTAGATGATGGTAACTCCAAACTCTTTGCAATTTTTCTCTGAGAAACTCCTTTCTGATATTGCTCCACTATTTTTCGCCGCAGCATTGGGGGAATTGGTGATCCTCTGCCCATCTTGACTTCTGAGAGACACTGCCACTCTGAGAGGCTCTTTTTAAACCCAATCATGTTACTAATTGACCTAATAAGTTGCAAATTGGTCCTCCAGCTGTTCCTTATATCTACATTTAACTTTGCTGGCCTCTTATTGTCCCAACTTTTTTGTAATATGTAGCTCTCATGAAATCCAAAATGAGCCAATATTTGGCATGACATTTCCAAATGTCTTACTTTCAACATTTGATATGTTATCTATATATTTTTTGTGAATAAAATATAAGTTTATGAGATTTGTAAATCGTTGCATTCCTTTTTTATTCACAAAATGTACAGTGTCATAACTGTTTTGGAATCGGGTCTGTAACTAAGTTCAGCCTTTATCATTATTATTGTGTGTAAGTGTTGGGGTGGGCTAGTAATGTAATTTATTTTGCAGTAAAAGTAGCCTAGTGATACTTACATTTTTCGAGTATAAAATCAATGGCCTTCTCCAAAGGTTATCTCTTTGAGCAGCTGCACAACGTCACCTTTCTGCAGATTCCAAACACTGAAAGCGCTGAGGAAAACCATACTACAGGGTGGTCGAGTTAAGCTTGGTCCATAATCGAATGCGCACATTTTTTTGTTTTCTTGAGGTGACAAGAACAAGAACAAAGTTTGTTCAGGCCAGGACATTCCATTCTTCATGAGAAAAGCAGGTGCCGAACATGTCCGTTTCTTTGCATTAACCGCATCCACTTTAAATTTCTGACAAATCACGCAATAGTTCTCTGACACCCACAAGAAAAAAATTCTGCTCAGACGATGTGACGCGAACAAACTGTGAGAACTCCCGAACCAGGGCTGCGAGAAAAAATTACGTCATTTTGTTTTTGCAGCGCTGGGAGAAAAAACATTTTTCTCTGTTCTTGTGGAGTATGCAAAGGCCATTACTCTATGTTTAATTCCTGTAATGGCATGTTCTCATGCTTATGCCTCATCAGAAATGTGATAATTCGATTACGAGATCATTGCATTCAAGTTTCAAAATGTGAGGGCGCTCGTGCAAGGAAACTCGTATTTACGTTAATTCCCAGAGCAATTCCGAATAACTAATAGGCTATTTCCTGCCCTGGTTTTTAGCCTCTCTCAAGACACACTTTGTTTTTACGGACATGCCGCACTGAAAACTTGAAAGTAAACGGCCACTGCTATGATTGGATAAGCGTTGCATATTTAGCAGGATTGTTTTGAAAGCGTGTGGAGAAACGGCAACCGGAATGATTCACCCACATGGCTCAATGTCAAACAAACCTTTATATTACATGGCCCGCCCGATCAGTGGATATGCCTGTACACCATATATGTTGCAGACAGCATGATCAAAACTTCCACGATTGTATTTTTTCTTCAAATATCAAGTCAAGAGAGTGAACAATGCGCATCAAGAAAGGAATGTTATTTCACTATTTAACATAGCAAGTCGGCAGGCCAGTGAAACATTTTGGTAGCCCGTCTGGAAAGCCTGTGCTGGTCATATTATTATAAATTAAATTATATTTAAATTCCACTCACAAAGTAAAACTTGTATATTATATTCATTCATTACTCACAGACTGATATATTTCGATGTTTATTTATTTTAATTTTGATCATTATAACTGACAACTAATGAAAATCCAAAATTCAGTATCTCAGAAACCTGGTGCCACACTCTAATCAGCTTATTAGCTCAAAACACCTGCAAAGGCCTTTAAATGTTCTCTCAGTCTAGTTCTGTAGGCTACACAATCATGGGGAAGACTGTTGACTTGACAGTTTTCCAAAAGGTAACAATTGAAACCTTGTACAATGAGGGTAAGACACAAAAGGTCATTGCAAAAGAGGCTCACTGTTCACAGAGCTCTGTGTCCAAGCACATTAATAGAGAGGCGGAGGGAAGAAAAAGATGTGGTGGAAAAAAGTGTACAAGCTCTGGGGATAACCACACGCTGGAGAGGATTGTGAAGCAATACCCCTTCAAAAATGTGGAGGAGATTCACAAAGAGTGGACTGCAGCTGGAGTCAGTGCTTCAAGAACCACTACACACAGACGTATGCAAGACATGGGTTTCAGCTTCGCATTCCTTATGTCAAGCCACTCTTGAACAACAGACTGCGTCAGAAGCATCTCACCTAGACTACAGACAAAAAGGACTGCTGAGTGGTCCAAAGTTATGTTCTCTGATGAAAGTAAATTTTGCATTTCCTTTGGGTCCCAGAGTCTGGAGGAAGAGAGGAAATGCACACAATCCACGTTGCTTGAGGTCCAGTGTAAAGTTTCCACAGTCAGTGATGGTTTGGGGTGCCATGACTGGTGTTGGTCCACTGAGTTTTCTGAGGTCCAAGGTCAACGCAGCCATATTCCAGGAAGTTTTAGAGCACTTCATGCTTCCTGCTGCTGACCAACTTTATAGAGATGCAGATTTCATTTTCCAACAGGACTTGGCACCTGCACAAAGCAACCAGTACCTGGTTTAAGGACCATGGTACCCCTGTTATTAAAGGGTTACTTCAGCGATTAGCATATGGCTTTGTATCAGTAGAAACCCTGGAGTATATTCAAATGATTGTGCTTCCCCCCCTCATATCCACCTGAGACGAGAGATTTATGCATTTTATTTCTGGAAAATTCCTCCGATGATGCAAATATCGTCAATTCGCGTCATCTGAGGATTTTTTGGCCAGAAGCTAAAGACTACAGCCAGCAGAGGGAACTATTTCCACATGTTTTCAGCCCGCACATGGGGGGTGGGAGATCACACTCACAGCTCAGCTTGCAGCTGCTAAACGGAGCTATGCTGAGCAATGTAAGTGTTTTAACTTCTCAAATTAATTCCTATGAAAGTTAAGCTTCCAAAGGCATGAACTAAAAATGTGGCAGACTGATAGCGCGCTGTGAATCAATGCCGCGTTTCTAGTGCAGTCGCGTTTATCTCAGCTCGCATCACGAGAGCTTATTCAGCTCATCACGAATGTATGGAATCTGACTCCTGCTGCGTTTGGGGCTGTGACACTCCCTCAGCGGCTAAATCGCATATTGAACAGACACGTTCAGGTTTTAATTTTAGTGTCTGTTCTTTAACTGAACTGATTTTATGAAAATGAAAGCGGTGGGAAAGTGAAAGTGATCCAGTAATCTAGTAGCGGTGGCTTTGCAAGTGGCCTCGTAGGGCAGCGAAGCATTCTGGGAATTGTTGTCTTTCATCCCCATGAGACAAAAATACACGTTCTGTCTTTTCTCAGTCTAGAAAGCACCAAATTAAAAAAAATATTTTCACATTTCTGCTACATTAATGACCCATTTTAAATACAGATTCATCTTCCCAGTGCTGAAGTACCCCTTTAATTGGTCAGCGCACTCGCCTGACTTTAACCCAATATAAAATATATGGGGTATTGTGAAGAGGAAGATTCGATATGCCAGACCCTACAAAGCAGAAGAGCTGAAGCCCACTATCAGAGCAATCTGGGCTCTCATAATACCTGACCAGAGCCACAGACTGATCGACGCCACGCTGCATTGCTGCAGTAATTCAGGCAAAAGGAACCACAACTAAATATTGAGTTCTGTACATGCTCATACCATGTTCATACTTTTCAGGTGGCCAATATTTCTAAAAAGCCTTTTTTGTATTTCCTTGTATTGGTCTTAAGATATATTCTAATTTTCTGAGATACTGAATTTGTGGTTTTCCTTAGTTGTCAGTTATAATCATTAAAATTAAAATAAATAAACATATGAAATATATCATTATGTGTGTAATGAATGGATACTTTCCCTTTTTAAAAAAAAAAAAAAAAAAAAAAACGATGATATTCAACAACTGTATAGCCCCGGGACGTTGGGCTTTTGCAAGCCCTGTGAAAGTATGGTATGTTATGTTTAGTTAGACATCATGTAATTTGATCTGTAACAATGCTATCTGTTTTTACTTGCATTAGTGTGTTGCTTCATTCATTAATGTAATCTCATCCTGTCTACAAATCCAGTCTCTTGTTTACAAACGAATCAATTGAACATGCAATGTCTTCCCCATGTAAGAGTGGTTCAGGGGTACATTTGAAACACCTCAAATAATATGCAACAAGACTGATGTGTTTTGCTTTGCGAATGCATATTAGCGCGCCGTCTTCGATCGTGGGGAATTTCGCAGTACATTCGCTTCTCCAGTCCAAAGACATTGGCGAATTGACGTCTACGACCCTTCCACATTTAATAGCTTCTCATCCTTACATGACTGTTAAAGTTAACTTACATTTTTGTAAACCTTAATCTGTGTTCTGTCATGCAAGGTCATCGTAAAATCTAGAGAAATGTTCGAGGTGGTCAGCGAGGTTGAGACACATGAGTTATTATGCTTTATTTGTTTATTGTTATTATGTTTATAATAAAACAGATCAAATGCAAACAATAACCTAATATACAGTATATTGGGTTATTGTTTGCATTTGATCTGTTTTATTGTTGCTGTTTGCAATTGTTCAATGTTTTTTACTGCCACTCCACTTTTCTACTGTTAGCCTACTATTAACATGATGAACTAAAATTCATTATTGTGTCTTGTGTTTGCCATTACTGCAGGCCTACAATGTTTTATAAATTAAGTACTTCTAAACTAAACAAAAAAATCTAATGAAATACTGAATGTTGAATGAAATGAAAACAGTTGAATTTGTATTTTTAAAGGGTATTTTACGTGTGCAATGAACTGGTTAGGCAGCTTTACAGCATTACGGATGGGTGTCTCAACTCGGTTACTATTCCAACTGCACCAAACAAGGTTTGCGTGACACTAATGTGAAACTTTATTGAAGCAAACTTTATAATCGTTCCATGTTTGCAACTTCAAGGCTAATGTATGGGGCAGAACGCTTTAGATTCTGATTTAGATTGTAGAAAATCTGATGAGAAGCTGAAGTGAGTGATATGTCTTCATTGATATTGGCGTATGTAAGAGATGTACGTTTTGAATTCTTTTATATTCTAAATGCGAATTAGGTTATGTCATTGTTTTGGAACATATGTAGGCCTAGCTAAGATGTAGCCTATTGTAATATAGGCTAGTATTTAGCCTATTCAAAAGCCAAAAATGTTACATTTTGATTTGATGGGGATTTTAATAGGCTATAACAAGAACAGGCTGAACTTGTAAAATAGTAAAATTTCCGTTTTTGTTTTCTACGATAAAATCAAGCCATCTGGTCTATGTTTGAAAAAGAAAGATAATGTAGGCCTAGTATCAATAGGAACAGAGACAAAAAGGCGCATATACAGTGAATGTAAAACTAACTTGTCAAAAACATAAATAAAAAAAACTACAATCCCCAGAATTCATGGAACTTCCGCCATCTTGATTAAGGCGGTCCACAGCGGCACAAACCTACCACGTTTTGTTTAATGCACATCCATAGAGGCTGAACTAGTAGCCAAGCGTGCAATAACATTTTACTAGTCTACTGGCGTTTTACATCCCATCTCCTGGACGTGTTTAAAAGCCATGGCTGAACCGACACGCGCTTTGTGCGATGAGCTTATAAAGGCAGTGAATGTGATGATGGAGGCAGAATCCAGTCAGACATACCGCCTGGAGGCCCTTAAGGTAAATTATCATCTATAAAATACTATTAAAAGGTTATTATGTATGTACTGATATGTGTATCCATATTATGGAGGTCCCATTTGAATAACATTGTTATGGCAACTCCCGTTTTCATTCCATTCATGTCTATTCAAACGATCAAGTCGTAATCTTATTTTATGTTTATATGCTCTTTATGTTGATTTATAACCTTATCGATATCAATTAGGACGCATAAAGAAGTGTGCAATACGCGATATTGTGTAATGTATCACGCATACATAAAATATTGTATGCACATTCACATGATCATTTACTCAAGGGATGCAACGTTAGCAGAGTGGACACAGATGCACACAATGACACAGATGATATTATTGGCATTGCAAGTCCAAAATTTAAATAAATCAATAAATAATAAACATTGCAGATCAACACTTCGCAGACCAGTCGTTCTCTAGGGGACCAGGGGCCAATAGGGGGCCCTCCTCAGCAAACTTAAAAGTTGGTAGCAGACTCGCAGGATGATTTAAACTTATTTAAATTAAAACAATATTATTATTATTATAAATTATTATGAAAAAAGTTATATTGATAGTATCCATGAAATATTTCTCTCACCCTCATTCCAAACCTGTAAGACTTTTGCTCATCTTCAGAAGACAAATGAAGATTCTTTTGATGAAATCTGAGATTTCTGCCCCTGCCTTGACTGCTATGCAACTGACGCTTTGACACTTCAAAAAGTTCATAAAGAGATTGTTAAACGAATCCATGAATTAAGTGGTTTAGTCCAATTTTTCGTAAGAGAAACGTTCACAATCGCTTTGTGATGAACAGAATATAATTGAGGCTTTTATCCACATTTAAACATGATCAGTGAACATGAACAGAAGTTCAGCCAAAACTGCTTGACGGACGAGAACAAACCTCTCTGGTTCTTCCTGAAGCTGGAACGTGCTGCATAATAGAGGTGGGAGTAAGTCACACGTGTGCAAGTCACAAATAAGTCTCAAGCAAGTCAAAGTTGATTTTTGTGAGAATCAAGCAAGTCAAGTCATACAAATCTTTAATTATTGAACTGAATTTAAATATTAAAATTAGCTACAACTACAGTAGTTATGGACTATGTGAGTTTTATTTGCGACAAAAAATGCAATATGCATTTCTACTCAAATAAGGTGTCCTCATTCAGCTTTAATATAATACAATTCTAAAAATTTAAAAATAAATAAAAATTAAAACTACAGTGGGGCAAAAATGTATTTAGTCAGCCACCAATTGTGCAAGTTCTCCCACTTAAAAAAAGATGAAAGAGGCCTGTCATTTTCATCATAGGTACACTTCAGCTATGAGAGACAGAATGAGAAGGAAAATAAAATCCAGAAAATCACTGTCTGATTTTTAAAGAATTTATTTGCAAATTATGGTGGAAAATTAAGTATTTGGTCAGTAAAAAAACGTTTCAGCAAAGTGTCTCAATACTTTGTTATACCCTTTGTTGACAATGACAGAGGTCAAATGTCAGCCGCCACCTGCTGATAGTTTAACCCATTCCTCAATGCAGATCTCCTCTAGAGCAGTGATGTTTTGGGGCTGTCGCTGGGAAACACAGATTTTCAAAGATTTTCAATGGGGTTGAGATCTGGAGACTCCAGGACCTTGAAATGCTTCTTACGAAGCCACTCCTTCGTTGCCCGGGCAGTGTGTTTGGGATAATTTTCATGCTGAAAGACCCAGCCACATTTCATCTTCAATGCCCTTGCTGATTGGAAGGAGGTATGATAAAAATTACAGGCCTCTCGTCTTTTTAAAGGGTCATGAAACCCTACAGCTAAATTTTTGAGATTTTAACAGAGGTATGTGTGTTGAACATCATTGAACATAATGTTAGCATCTGTTAGATTTAATTAAAAGGGGAATCTGGTCAATTTTTATGTTTTTCACCCTATTTTCGTCTTCCGGGTTTAAAAACTACATTGCGTCCACGTCACAGCTTGTGACGTACCATCGCTCTAATAGTGCTACGTGACGCATCGGTGTCTCATTATTATTAATGAGACTGAGTTTTCTTATCCTATGAGAAGACACCGTCTCTTAATTATTCATGACAGCACGTGGTTCTTTCAAATGACAGAAGTGACAGTCTGCGTGTTCACGGAGTAGATGAGAGGAGTTTATGATGGGTCGTAAGTGTTTGTTTCCCTGGTGTAAAGATTCTGGTGTGTTGCATGGCTTTCCCCGCGATGCTGCCAGGGCTAGTCTCTGGCTGCGGGCGGTTGGTTGGCCATCAACTAGCGACACCTCAAAGCTTTATGTGTGTAACAAACATTTTTCGAATGAAAGTTACGAGAACTGGAGACAGGTGGACTTCGGTTTTGCTCAGCAACGCAGTTTGCGTCTTGCCGGCAATGCTGTACCAAGTCCGGAGGACTTTTCTATCTGAACCATCTTCCCCTGGGGTTTCAGGAGGAGAAAAGTCCTCCACCTCAGCAGAGCCCTCTGTACTGCTTTTACTGTAGTCTTCACTGTCGCTGTCCATCTTTATTATGGGTGTTCTGGGACGCGCGTAAGTTAGATCTCGGCTATATGTACATAACGGTTGTTGTTTTTTTCGATCATTTTTTTTTTCTTTAAAAAAATATGCATTTATACTGTGTATACAAACATAATTCTATATTTATAAATGACAATAATAATTGTGTATGCATTTCTATATTTTAAACAATTCCGATTAATCTAATATATGTAGCAAGGCATTCGGTTACTTTAAATGGTCAAACAGACGGTTGTCAGTGTATTTTATTGGACTTTAATTTTGCCAGCTTTAAAAATCCTGCATTTCGTTACGTTTAACCCCATATTTTTGTTGAGATTTGGCATGGGCCACTGCTCTGCACTGATAGATGACAGTTGCTCGCCCCCCTCTTTCTTCCCCTGCCTCGCTCTGCCACACCCACCCCCTCCCCTCTTTTCACGGGCATGCACGCCCATTTAAGTAGCATTTTTCAAAAAGATTACGAGGTGGATTTGAGCTGAAAGAGGGGGTTTCATGACCCTTTAAAGCTACACTGTGTGATATTTTCCCCCATCTAGAGGTGTAATATACCTGACCATCCAGTTAATACTAGTTTCTGTTCCTCTCAATTCTGATTTCGTTTTAACTCCTACGGTGGCCAATTAAGTCCAAGATTAACATGGCAATCCCCCTCTTCACATTCGACACGGTGCCATCGAGTGTTAAAACGCGAAAGGCGAAGCTTGAATTTATGGGTATGTCCCTCTTTGGCTAATGTACTTTCAAGATGGAGGAGCAACATGGCGACCGGCATTCGAACCCCTCACCCGTATGTATTTTCAACGGCATATTATAAACTTACGAGAATACTTTATTACTTGAAAGAAGTAAATATACATTAAAGGTGCACTATGCAGCTTTCCGGCCACTGGAGGGGCCTATTCAAAACAAATGCGTAGTTTGATGACGCAAAGTGTGAGCGCAGCATCTTGGGAGATGTGGTCTTCTCATCACAGCCGGTGGAAAATGGGACTCGGGCAGAAATCACGTTCATGCATGTGGTTATTAACGTTACTGTAGTCTAAAGCAGAGCAGGACCGAGTGTTGTGGAGCTGAGCACGGCTGCTGGAGCGATTGTTAAACAAATACCCGCCTTGCGAATACCGGGACTTTTATTATGACGGGACGGGACACAGTCGCCGGGCGCCTGCACAGATCCACTCTTCCGGTTATGATTTTGAGGTAATGGAGCTCTCTTTATCATATTAGATACATTTAAGTGTGTTTAAAACGATGTTATGACGTTACTCCGTGCGTTCACTTGTTCACACTGCTAAGAGTAAAGCGCTCCTGCCAAATAAAAGCCGAAACCGAGGGTAACGCAGATATGACGCAATTGACAGGCGACTCCCTCAAATGCAATGCTGAAACGTCACGGTCATTAGTTAAAATAGCAATTTTCTCACAATTTACAAATAGTTGGAAACATCTGGGATATTGTAGGTACTCAACTGAACAAAATATATAACACCGGCCTAGTGGTTTATGGATATTTTACTGCAAAAATACTACATAGTGCACCTTTAATGAGCATATAATAAGAACTAAGTGTTTTTAGCTAAGAATAAACTAAAAAAGTTACACAGTGTAGCTTTAAGTGGGAGAACTTGCACAATTGGTGACTGACTAAAAATACTTTTTTGCCCCACTGTTGCTTAAAATGGAAATGTAGCTGTAATTATGGTGATTATGGACATGTGACTCGAGTCCCCCATCTCTGCTGTGAAACAGGAGGATGAATCTCATTGGTTCACATGTTAAGTAAGCATGATTGAGCTTCTGTTTACCATAACTGATGTGTGAGTTGATGAATGTTTATGTGTGAATTAAAGCCTAAAATAAAACTGTTCATCATATAAAATGATTGAGACTCTTCAAATAACTTGGATTAAACCGCTCAATTCATATGGATTAGTTTTATGATCTCTTTATGAACTTTTTAGTGTATCGAAGTGGTAGTTGAGTTAGCTTTCAACGGAGGGACCGAAATCTCTCAGATTTCATTAGATCTTCATTTGTGTTCTAATGATGAATGAAAGTCTCAAACTGAGGTACATACTGCCCCATGTATTTTGTGTTGCAGCCCTACTAAATGCTGTTGATAAATGTTTTAATATGTTTCTTTATTGTTATAGTTTATTGAAGATTTCAAAGAGAAAAGTCCCTTCTGCGTTGAATGTGGTCTTCAGTTAGCGGAGAAATCACAGACTGCAGTGGTCAGACACTTTGGGCTGCAGATACTGGAGCATGTAGTCAAGTAAGTGTCTAAAACACTTCTCTGTGTGTGTGTGTGTGTGTGTGTGTGTGTGTAAATGTGTGTACATAAATAGTAGGGGTGTAAGAAAATATCGATACACGTGAATATCGCGATATTATGTTTGGCGATATTGTATCGATTCTCAAAAACGCTGTATCGATATTTATATATTTATTTATTTACATCCAAGTTTCATGGCTTTGTGTTCGGTTTAAACCACAGACTGTATAACACCCAACCGCTAGATGGCAGTGTTATCTCAGAACGTATAACTGACGCGGAGTCGGAGAAGCGCAAGGTGAAAGTGCTAGTGTTTACATTAGCAAACCCAGCTCTCAAGACGATAGCATTATCCCGCTCCTGCAGTATACAGAGCTGAAGTGTGGACTCATGTTGGCTTCAGCTATAAAGAAGCCACTAAGGAAATCGACAAGAATCATTTTGTTTGCAAAATAGGCCAAGTTATAATCTAATACTCGGGAAACACATTGAAACAGAGAGCTCGCTTAACATCCTGACGTCCTGAATGTCCTGCACGCTTTCCTCTCAGTAACAAAATAAACACACTCCAAAACTGACAGCGGTGGCAGGAGAACGAAAGATAATAGCAATGTGGATATGGATGCACCAGCTCTGCAGCTCAGTAACGTTACTTGAAATAGCACTTTATACAATAGACTGCTTTATAGAAAACAGCTTTAGGGTCCGATCACACAGAACGCGTTTTTCAGGTTCGAAAACGCGAGGCGCACTGCACTCCCTTTTTTGGTCGGCGTTTTTTCATTCAAAAATGAGCAGTGCACTTTAATGTTTCTAGGCAACCCCCGAATCAGCTGTACTGTCAGTCAAATCAATGTAACGGTCAACACAACGGAAGGCCCGTCTCTTCATTCATTCGATTGGACAACAGAACATAAGCGCGATGATGTTGCACGCTTTTCTGCTCAGAGTTGACTTTTTTTCAACTTCATGCGCTCGGAGCGCTCCTTCAGAAACGCGAGGCGCCCAGGGCGCATAACGCTCTCAGCCAACCGAAATCCATTCAAAAAAGGCTTCTCGCTGCAAAAACGCGTTCTATGTGATCGGGGCTACTGTGTTAAATATAAAACAAACAGTCATTCAGTCATGAAATGGACTGCACTTCCTGTTGTTAAATAGCCACTGCTATACTGTGAACCTTTAAAACATATACACATAAAGAATCCTGCAGTCACTTTACATTTCCCTTAATTTAGATTGCACATTGCATATGATAAGTGATATAAATGATACTGTATTAATAAAATAAAATACTTTGTCTCGTGTTTTAGGCTTATGGTTGTGTTCTTTATTCTTTTAAATTATAAAAAACAAAAACACACAAAAAAGAAATATTGCAATATATTGCCTCTCTTACAATATCGCAATATATTGCAATATATTGCCTCTCTTACAATATAGCAATATATTGCAATATATCGTATCGTAACCCCTGTATCGTGATACGTATTGTATCGCCAGATTCTTGGCAATACACAGCCCTAATAAATAGCTATGTTTTCATCCAAAGTTGTGAATTTAACCAGCATAGCATGTAAAATGTGTTCATAAAGTACTGTTTCCACCTCATGTGTTCAAGAGAATAAAAGTGTCACTTCCTGGTAAATTGTCACAAGACATCTGGGAAACTTTCTGCAATCGGTAAAGCAACTGGCTCTTTTTTTGTGTGCAGACGAAACGCAAAAAGCACTGTCATGTTATCTTGCGTTTGGATGCAGGTGTTTGAGCACACAATTCTGTGTGACACTTCTGGGAGGGAGTTAAACCAAAACTTTCTGATGACAGACTTTAACTCAGGCCTTTTAGAAACATCAAACCAACATTTGAGATGCTGCACGATGTGATTGGTCTGCTGGTTAATCCTAGCCTGACGTGGTCATACTTAAAGGGGGGGTGAAATGCTGTTTCATGCATACTGATCTTTTTACACTGTTAAAGACTTGGAATCCCATACTAAACATAGACAAAGTTTCAAAAGTTAAGGTGGACGTTTGATGGGAGTATTTCTTTGTCAAAAATACTACTTCCGGTTAGTCATAAGTTTCGGCAAGTTTTTTGAGATCATGCGTCCCCTTTGACGTTAGTGGGGGCGGAATTTCCTTGTATGGGCCTTACGGACAATTCTACCGGAAGCGAGTGAGAGAGAGCGAGGGAGAGAGCGAAAGCAACAGCCTACGCCCATCAAAGCGCTGGTTTGTAGGATGCTGGACAGGTGACAATTACACATAGCATATAACAATGTCACCAAAAAAGTGCGTTTTTGGTTGCCAGACCAAGACAGTCCTGCACAGATTCTCCAAAAACCCCGCGGTAAGGCAACAGTGGATGGAATTTGCTTTTCCGGATCAGCAACTGAGTTGCGCGAATGTTTATATCTGTTCGCTGCATTTCGGTGCCGACTGTTTCATAAACAAGGCCCAGCTTGACGCCGGCTTTTCCAATCGCCTAATGCTGAAGGATGGAGCAGTCCCAACGTTAGAAGGGTGAGTGAGACTGCTTCAAATGTCTGTGTTTTTTTTAGTCCGCTTACTGTCTACACAAACCACGCGTAAACACACAAACACACGTGCACAACTGCACTTCCCACATGTACACCTTCAAAGACAAAAATACGACGATATAATTCAAGTATAAATATGTAAATAACACAAGCCGCTAAGCATTTTATATAGTTAGTGTATAACTTGTAACTTACCACATACAGACGTCCTGCTCTAGTCGTTTTTGCTGCTGCTCCTGTTCAACTTCAGCCTCTGGGTCTGATTCCGGATCATAGATGTATGGCTGTATCTGATTAAAAGCCATATTTTTATTTTGAATAAAGTTTTTTTCCCGCTGTTAGGGATGACACAGCTTTACGACGCACTCGACTCAACACACAGCGAGCTGCTGCACACGTCATTATTTAGCTCCACCCACACGACACGCCCCCACCCCCTCGGCTTTTTTCGGAAAGACTCGGAACAGCGCATCTTTCTTATATAATTATTAAAAAAATAAAGACTTTTCGGAGATATGCAGGATGCAATGCTACTGTATAGGTACTCAAGATTGACATGACACTGACTGAAACTGAGTGTTTCACCCCCCCTTTAATTTTAGTCAGAATATGAGTCTGATGCTCCATTGGGCTGTGATTATGGGGCGTGTTCAATCGAACCAGGAAAGACATCAATTGGACAGACCTACAAGCAATCAGAGCAACGAAGTGACGCATTGTCAAATGTCAACAGAGCTCAACTGCACTGTGTTGCCAAGTCTGCATTTTTTTCCGTGGGTTGTTTTCTATGTCCGCGGGTTGAAGCGACTATTATGTGATATATAGACCCATGAGTGCGAATTTTAGCAGGCAACCTTGCCAAAATAACACACATTTTACCCCCCAAACGCCATTTTTTCCCAGAGAACCCCCCGAGAAGCTATTGTTTTGGGCTAGTGGTTGGCGGGTTTTGTTGTAAAAACTTGGCAACCCTGTCTGCACGTGCTAAAATAAACGATCTTTGCCGGTGTTGTAAATTTTTTTAAGAACTTAATGATACACAGAGTACTTATCCAACATGATCATCATTTCAGAGAGAAATAGTGAAGGTGAATGCAGATACAAACAAGCTCTCCGTTTAGGATTCGAGTAAATATAATCCAAGCCCCTTTGTTGACGTGATGATTACGTTACTGTTTATCATCTGTCCGTCATCGTCTAAAGCCCGCCCTGATGATTTCATTGGTCCGAACAGTTTCTGTTTGGGGATAATCACTCCCCTATGGAGCAAGGCCAGACCGAACCACCCGACCTAAAAAATTAGTGGGCAGGGCTAAGTTCGGCTGGTATCCAGGCTAGGCTAACCCTTTTATCCAATCACATTCTTTAAAGGGTTACTTCACCGCTTTTTCATATTAAACTGTTATTCCCTTAACTAAAACGAGTTGATACATACCTCTCTCGTCTCAGTGCGTGCACTTAATCTCTCTGACGCGCGGTGACGATCTGATAGCATTTAGCTTAGCCCACTAAGCCCAGCTCATTCACTATGGTATCAAACAGAGATCAAGTTAGAAGTACCAAACACCTCCACGTTTCCCCTATTTAAATACAGTTACACGAGTAGTTGAACGATCAAGTATGGTGACAAAATAAAACGTGGCGCGTTTCTAATCGGATTAAAAAGGAGAACTATAATGTATGGCGGAATAGCACTTCTGAGAGTACTTCGGCTCGGCGCAGTAAAAAGTCCCGGCCGAAACATCTTTCCTCACACCTCCCCCTCACTCACTCATTTCTGTCAATAGGGAGATGCGAGGGAAGATGTTTCGGCCGGGACTTTTTACTGCGCCGAGGTTAGGTTGCGGTGCGTTCAAAAACATATTTATTTACAAAAACAAGTTATTCCGAGTCATTTAACTCAAGTCTGAGTCAAGTCTCAAGTCATGAATGTCAAGTCAAAGTCAAGTCGAGTCTTTAATTAATTTTTGTCAAGCAAGTCTCAAGTTCTAAAATGTGCGACTTGAGTCTGACTCGAGTCAAGTCATGTGAGTCATGTGACTCGAGTCCCCCACCTCTGCTATATGATAAATTGAAATGAGCTGATAATATCACTGTTTTCTCCAGAACGACTACAGCCAAATCAAAATTTTGTTGCAATATTGTCCTGTTCAACACTGTGAAGCTGCTTTGAAACAATCGGCATTGTAAAAGCGCTAAGTTTACTGATAAAAAATATCCACCTCAATTGAAGTTTTTTAATGCAATATCCCATAATGAATGAATGGATGGAAATATAGCTATAGTGAACAACATTGAACACTAAACTGAACACATTCTTCTATGAACAGGTTTCGGTGGAATAACATGGCACCGCAAGAAAAGCTCCAGCTGAAGAACTGCACTATGGGCCTGATGTCAAATGTGAGCATCTTAGAAGTGTCTCTACTCAATCTTCTTATTGAATGCGTTATGGCGATTGCTTATTTATTTATATGGCTTAATGTCCTGTGTTAGGGTACACATCCGATTCTGCAAGAGGAATGTCATGTAAAGGATGCGCTCTCACGAATAGTAGTTGAGATGATCAAGAGAGAGTGGCCGCAGCACTGGCCCGACATGCTGAAGGAGATGGAGGCCCTGACTGCTATGGGGGTAACAAGAGCTTTGGCTTAATGTTGTAGGACAGGGCGGCTTGATCCTGAAGTTATGCCATCCTGTCAGAGTTTAGTTCCAAAAAATACAAAGCACATTCAAAACCATAAAACTGGTCTCTGGTGAAGAATGGATGTTCCCATAATATTTTTTTCAGGCACAGTAGGGAGGTGCCGTGTCCAAGGCTCATGTGGAGGGAAATTTTGTACATTTTAAAGTTAATTTAATCAAGCTGATGCACTCTGAGATTTCTAAATTTAGAGTTCTAACCCATGTGTAAAATTAAACAAACAATTAATTCTGTAAATTGACCTCCCTGTACTTACATTTTTAAGGGGATTCAACTTTTTTGTTGTTTGCTTTTACATTTTTAGTTGATTTAGTGTCTAAGCTTACATTACATTCACACTGGTGTTTAAGGAAGCTTAAATATAGGAATTATGTTTATGTTTAGGAACAATTAGAATATAAAAAA
Source organism: Pseudorasbora parva (assembly GCF_024679245.1). NCBI lineage: Eukaryota > Metazoa > Chordata > Actinopteri > Cypriniformes > Gobionidae > Pseudorasbora > Pseudorasbora parva. Next base: position 40,885,574 of record NC_090188.1, on the reverse strand, counting down.
ATAATAAAAAAAATATTATTATTATTGTTTTATAATAATAGTAATAGCTATATTGTAAAACAATTGCACTGAAAAATAAATGAAAATGAATATTTCATTCATAATAGGGGTGTCCCCGACTAAGGAATTACACATTCGAATCAGAATTTTCAAATCTCTCTATGGGCGACCGATAGTCGAATCATCTGTGTGTGTGTAAACCATAGACCGGAAAAAAATAAATGGTATAAACAAAGGGCAGGACACTAGTCAGCTGGAGGCTAAGACTATTTTTATTTTACTTTACACACTTTTAATAAAGTGATCAAAACTAGGCTACACTACACATTCGTAAATGAACCGTTCTCTCATAACATTTAAAAGCCGCGATCGAAACACAGAACATCACACAAATATATAAAAGAACATTTTGATAAATAAACCTAAAAAAATACCTGCCTAGAGAGGAAAAGAACACTTTGAGTGCGTTTATATGCACGTTCTTAAGCCGATTGTGCCTAAAGGGGGTCTCACACCGGACTGAAGCTCAGCGCCGTCTCAGGTAGGCTATCTCACACCAGGCAGACGTGAACATTATATACGCGCAAGCTCAAATTTGAATCGACTTCTGACAGAAGAGCTGCACGATGAGTGTATCTTGTAGCACAGGGTGAAATCAGTATGTACATTCATGATTTGAGGGAAATCTACATTTAATCGCCGTGGACAGGCGTCGAATGCCGCCGTCGGTGTATATGTGTTCGAATTTTAAAGGCGCGGCGCGTCCGGTGCGAAGCTCAGTGCCCTTAAAGGGGCAATCACTCAGCGCCGCGACACGTCTTTATAACACTAATATTGAGCACCCCCATATTGCCAAAATGGTATGATCCTCGTTTCATAACACCCGCGAAGATTCGACCATGAGATCAGTGGTCTAATCTGGTCCTGCATATCGATGCATCGAATCTTCGACTATTAGGGGTCACACCTAATTCATAAGTATATTATTTATTTATTTATTTATTTATTTATTTATTTATTAGTTTACTTGACAAGGACAATGCAGACAAAACATTGTACAGTTTCAAGCAGCCGATGCTCCACATATAGGGTTCTAGCCTAGGGCTAATTTGCAGCCCCAGTCCCTGGCTAGTTTTTTTATTTTTACTTTACACCACAGTAGGGAAATTGCCACACTTGCCCCCAAAAAACACCCTAGCTACATAATCTTGAGTCAAAACAAAATGGGTCTCATTTATGAAATGAACATAGAGAAAACACACAAAAGGGGGAGTCTCCTTATCAACCACCACCGATGTGCAGCATCCACCTGGATGATGAGACGGCAGCCATATTGTGCCAAAACGCTCACCACACACCAGCTGATTGGTGGAGAGGAGACAATGGATGGTATGGTATTGGTATGAATGCGAGTGGTGGCTGCGTCAAATCTCACATTAGGTCTTGGCTCGGGTACACACGTTTTTTTAGTTAGCTTGTAGCAATGTAGTAAATCTGATGGAGAATTGTAATGAGCATTCTGTTCATTTAGAAATTAAAGTTAATTAAAAATACCACAAATGTTTTTTGAGAGTGAGAATTCACACATCGCCGCATCAAGTACCTTCAGCGTTCTGTGAACGAGAAAAACAGAATAAAGTTAACTATATAAAATAAATAGGACCGCAAGAAAAATATTTCGCTTAATTAACAGATTAACAAAAAAAAAGTGATTTAAAGGGTTCGTTCACCCAAAAGGGAAAATTTAGTCATTAATTCCTCTCCCTCATGTCGTTGGACACCCGTCAGACCTCCGTCCATCTTCACACACAGATGAAGATATTAGTGTTGAAATCCGATGGCTCAGAAAGGCCTTCATTGACACCAATGTCATTTCCTCTCTCAAGACCCATAAAGGCACTAAAGACGTCGTTACAAAGCCCATCTCACTACAGCGGCTCTACAATAATATGACTCGTAAGCGAAGAACTTTATTTACAAGCAGAGGAAGACGTGCCGTATCTAAGCCAATGGAGGTCTTTCTGAGCCATCAGATTTCTTCAAAAATATCTTCGTGTTCTGAAGATGAACGGAGGTCTTGCGGGTTTCGAACGACATGAGGGTGAAGAGTTAATGACAGAATTTTCAAAAGTTTTAGGTTTAATATTCGGTTCAGTTTAAGTTTCAGTACATTCAGTTTAATAAGTAACAAGAACAGAGATACAATCATTTCAATCAAGATTAAAACAAATATTGTGATATTTTTACATAATCAAAAGATACACATTAAAAACAGGAAAATAAACACATTAGCGCACTGCTGCAATGATTTGTTAAAAAAACAGAGGACGTGTACAAATCAGTGAAATTTTTATATTTGACACCTGGTTGCAACTAGCCTGACAAGTCAGACCCACATCAAGATGTTTGGTCTGGAAACTCACCATTGACAGCTCAATCCGGGGGGCGGATAAATGGTTGTCTTTCAAACTCCCTCTGCACGCGATAGGATAGCGCTACACCAACCAGAGCAACGAAGGTGAAGCAGAGCTCGCTGACAGATTTAACATTCGCCGTATCCGGTCAGCAAAACGCCGAACACATCTTCCCTTTTTAAGGATGACTTCAGTGCCGTTCTTTGTTCTTTTCTCAGAGAAAAGCTTAACTCCAAGTCTTCCAGAGTCGCGGTCAAAGCTGATTCGAAAGACCGCCGTTCGCCAGTTTCTGTGTTTACTAGAAGCACCCAAGCACAACTCGGCTGTCGTCATTATGGCCCCGCCCACCGACTCTATACACGATGTGATTGGCCCGACCAGAGTTAAGCGTTTACAGCTCAGAAGGGTATTGAGAGTTGCTAGACGACACTCGCGGCAGATTAGATTTGCTGCCGCTAGGGTGCGTCTAGATTTCTAGGCTAGGTTGGAACTAAACTTGGCAGGAATCTTCAGGAGTTGGTGTGAGAATGTTCTGAGATTCTGCTAAATAATGACATGTAAAATAATCATTGTCTATTCGAATAAATCACATTGTAATTCTCTTCAGGATGCTCAGACTGAACTCGTAATGCTTGTCTTGCTGCGGTTGGCTGAGGACGTGATCACATTTCAGACATTACCCACTCAAAGACGGCGAGATATCCAGCACACTCTTACGCAGAATATGGACAGCATCTTCACCTTCCTGCTTAGCATTCTGCAGCTTCATGTGAATGAGTACAACAAGTTGGTGAGTTCTTCAGACTTTCATGATCACATGCAAAACATTTTTTAAAGGATTTGTGTGCTTTTTCTACAGTCTGGTGCATGCTGCAGAATATTGCCATGTTCATAAGATTTCAATAGATTTTTTTCATGTTGTTTTCTAGAAATGCGTTGCTGGTCTGGAATTGAAGGTCAGTCGGGCGTTTCATCTTTATTTATCAGTTATAATAAAATTGGGGGTATGGGTTACTACTGTTCTTATTAGGGGCAAAATATCAAAGGCTCATTTTCAAATGCACAGTGTACATAACTTGAATTTATGGGATTAATTAATTACCTAGGGTAACAAATGAACCGTGTGAAACATGGATGAAGCTATTGTAAGCATTTCAATATATCAAACTGTTCTCGGCTAATTTATAAACACATTTGATGGTAAGATGCCAAAAAGGGTCTGAAGCTGTTGTGCTTAGCCCCATAATAGCTTTTTGCAGCAAATGTATTTAAGTTCTTTAAAAAAATAAGTTCAGTTTTTCTCCTCTTGACTGCCAGATGCAGTGCTAAGCACTAGTAGATAATCATTGTGCCAAAAAGATAGGTTGAGTAAATATAACAGTCTCTCCATGATGACACGAGGATAAACACTACAGCAGCTCAGTGGCTAGACTTTATTTGCTTTCTCGCTTATAATAGGTCATCTTTTCACGCCGTCCCATGCCGCGCTCTAACTGTCATCAGGACGGATATCTCCGATTCCCTTTTTCCACTATGTGAGTGGATGCTATTATATTTTATTGTTGTGTCGTCAAAACCCTGTGCTTCATGCTACTGTCTGGTGGCTGGTTTCAACCGTGCTTAGGTAGCGCTTTCACGTATTACACGAGTCATCTCTGTTTCAAGTTGCAAATTGTCTGAATACGCTTCTTCCAGATAACAGACACAATAGATGTCCATCATGTTTAGAGATTCAACACCTGAAGGAGGCTCTGACTGATCCGTGCTTGCATTTTTAGGATGCTAATGAGAGACAGCTCCGCCTTGCAAAGTTAGCCTCTTCTGTTAGCCTCGCACAACAGCCGGAGCACGCTCAAAAGTGCACTGCCGAGCAAGAAGAAATCTTTACCACAGACAGAAGTTTCTGAACATTTGCTTTTGAAGACTTTGACCACTCTCTCTTCAGAAATGGTGGAGATGAAACATCATCTTCAGTTTCTACAACCATCAGTGTCAGCTACACATACTGAGAACACGCATGTGGATGAGAGTAATTTCCAACTCCCACATGCTATAGATTTAGACACACTCTTAATTTTCTTGATAAAGAATGGGTGGTACCTGTCATTCAACCCACCCATGTTTTCTCCAGCCTATCTGTTGCATGTCGTTCAAGCAGTGGGTCTGTACATTCACCAGGCGCAGGCCAGGCCCATTTACTCCACATTATATATTATCTGTTCTGCAGATGGTGGTGGCTCGTTTGGGTCTTGACAAATCACCTGTCCAGCCCATTCAATTCAATGTTTTCTTCAGACAAGCTGCTCATAATGTGTTAACAATGCCACCATGTAAGGATTTTGTCTTACAGACAAAGAATTCTTACAGGTCCCAATGTGCCTAAAGGAGGTCAAAGCCTGCACTCTTGCCTCAATGGCCAGGGCTGACTCTATTGGGGTAGGATGGATGGCTGAAATTTAACAGCCAGTCACAGTATTGGTGTTATCACCAGATGAGTCTCTAAAAGGCAATCTACACTGCCCAAGTGTGCTTCTTGAAGAAGGCATATTTGTCTGTAGCCTATGTAACTCGAGCAGAGAATACTATCTGCAAGCTGTTTCTTTTCTGTAATGACACATTCGAGTCAGCGAACATTGGTGCTTCTGTACCTCAGTTCTTACAGACAGCTCTGTTGTTGACTATTTGTCGTGTGACTCGGGAGCTTGGGACACTTTCAGCGACCCGGCAAGAATTCCTTATGGTGTCCTTCTGCAACAAATAAGCATGTTAGCTGTTGCCACATCCGTGATGTTAGCTGTTGCCACATCCGTGATACATTGTCCCCATCACTATACTGGGGCGTTAGGACCCACAACAGACCACAGGGTGAGTGCCCCCTGCTGGCCTCACTAACACCTCTACCAGCAGCTACCTGGTTTTCCCAGTTGGTCTCCCATCCAGGTACTGACCAGGCTCAGCCCTGCCTAGCTTTAGTGGGAAACCAGTCTTGGGCTACAGGGTGATATGGCTGCTTGTGACATTTTTGACAATTCCTTGTCATTTGGGAATCTGTGAGAGAGCATTCTGATGCTGGGCACCTCTCTGTCTGTGTCATGATGTGACTTTGTTCTTTTATTATTCTTGACCTAGCTAGCTGGTGCAGCGATTATCCACTAGTACTTTTATGGAGCTAGAAATATGACTAAATGATCTGAATTTGAATTGTATAAATCTGAATTATTGACAAGTGTAATCTAACAAAATTGAATATTATGTTGCATTTTACATAGTTCTGAATTTGAATTTTTTTAAATGTTGAATATAGAACCTTTGAAATTGAACACATCTGAAATGTTTTTATGTCGAAATTGTTTAGACATGTATTTTCAAACAGCAGATATTTTGTTCTGAATTAATCGACTGGAAATATTCAGTTTTTGAAAATACAGATTCAAGATTTCAGATGAAAAAGAAATTCAGATCATCAAATTCAATATTCTAAAATTCAGATCATCAAATTCAATATTCTAAAATTCAGATCATCAAATTCAATATTCTAAAATTCAGATCATCAAATTCAATATTCTAAAATTCAGATCATCAAATTCAATATTCTAAAATACAGATCATCAAATTCAATATTCTAAAATTCAGATCATCAAATTCAATATTCTAAAATTCAGATCATCAAATTCAATATTCTAAAATTCAGATCCTCAAATTCAATATTCTAAAATTCAGATCCTCAAATTCAATATTCTAAAATTCAGATCCTCAAATTCAATATTCTAAAATACAGATCATCAAATTCAATATTCTAAAATTCAGATCATCAAATTCAATATTCTAAAATTCAGATCATCAAATTCAATGTTCTAAAATTCAGATCGCAGAAATTCAGATCTTACAGAAAGTAGGCCAGAGGTCATCAGGGAAGAGTAAAGGATGTCAGAAAAATCCAACGGAGCACCATCTGATCATTTCATTTCCTATTTGTAATGGAAGAAAGAGAAAAGGTCAAACAACCCCTTTATACTTTTTTTTTAAATCTTATTAAATGTATGCATTTCATGTTCAATTCTTACATTTGATTAATAAATGCAGTTATATTAGTAAGACACTAGGGCTTTTACCAATCAAATTAATTAATTTAAACTGCAAAAATAAAACAGCAATGAATAATGTTATGAGATTGATGTTCTAAATGTTTGAATATACAAATAAAAAAATACAATGATACTTTTAAACATGAAACTAAACCGCCAATAGGTGGCAGCAAAAGATCGTCTTAATGAGTGAGTCATGAGTCGTTCATTCAAATGATTCATTCAAAACGCTGATTCATTCAGTTCAAAACACCGTGCTGAGTGTTGTTCCTTTGGAACTATATTCGTTGGTGAAATCATAGTTGAAATAGAAAAAAAAAGGTTTTTGAATGGTCTAAAATGTAAGTACCTAATAATGAATTATGCTACACAATTCACGATTGCAATGTAGCTATTTGAAATCGTTTAGATTGCTGCTCACTTGTTTTGATTTCTCCACGAATGTCTCACAAAGAGATAGGCAGCGCCAGCCTCAACGCGACTTGTTACCAGAGATCCACTCCATTATCAGTCGCTGTTTACATTGAATATAATAATAAATAAATTATCTGGTTATTTTAATGTTTTATTTGTCCTGTCGGGAAAGTAAAACCCTCTTTGATTTGTCCCAGACAAAGATAATGTGGAGCCCTTACAGTCAGCCCTGTGTGTTCATTCATGATTTCTCTCGTGCTGTAAAGCAGAGGTGATTGGTTCATGTCATGAGCGCTGCCGTTTGTTTGAACCGAGGGCTACAGTGATTTGTGACTGTCACGCCATAGACTGTTAAAAAATAGGTCACGCATCATTAGAGCATTATTATTGTTAACAACTTCACCCCCCACCCCCAAAAGAAAACTCATTCATCTACATTCATTCACTTTTTCGAGTTAACTGTATTAGTGGACTAAAGTAGGGAATAGTGAGGGTTTATGGGGGCGATTTTGGATTCAACCCTGGAGAACGACAGAAGACGTCAAACGCTTAGATTTTCTTCACTTATCAGCGATTTGTAAATCACGCACGAAAAATGAGAAATCTAGCCGAAATCTCTTTTTCTGTGCATTAATCTAAAATGAACAAAAAAGTATAAAGGGCTGTTTGATCTTTTCTCTTTCTTCCATTACAAATAGTAAATGAAATGATCAGATGGTGCTCCGTTGGATTTTTCTGACATCCTTTACTCTTCCCTGATGACCTCTGGCCTACTTTCTGTAAGATCTGAATTTCTGCGATCTGAATTTTAGAACATTGAATTTGATGATCTGAATTTTAGAATATTGAATTTGATGATCTGAATTTTAGAACATTGAATTTGATGATCTGAATTTTAGAATATTGAATTTGATGATCTGAATTTGATGATCTGAATTTTAGAATATTGAATTTGATGATCTGAATTTTAGAATATTGAATTTGATGATGTGTATTTTAGAATATTGAATTTGATGATCTGAATTTTAGAATATTGAATTTGATGATCTGAATTTGATGATCTGAATTTTAGAATATTGAATTTGATGATCTGAATTTTAGAATATTGAATTTGATGATCTGAATTTTAGAATATTGAATTTGATGATCTGAATTTCTTTTTCATCTGAAATCTTGAATCTGTATTTTCAAAAACTGAATATTTCCAGTCGATTAATTCAGAACAAAATATCTGCTGTTTGAAAATACATGTCTAAACAATTTCGACATAAAAACATTTCAGATGTGTTCAATTTCAAAGGTTCTATATTCAACATTTTAAAAAATTCAAATTCAGAACTATGTAAAATGCAACACATAATATTCAATTTTGTTAGATTACACTTGTCAATAATTCAGATTTATACAATTCAAATTCAGATCATTTTGTCATATTTCTAGCTCCATATACTTTAGACCGTATCTGGCAGTCAATTCACATAACCACAGTTACATACGTAACTAGCGTTTTTAATTTATGTTTACAGTTTTTTTTTGATGTAATCTATCTGCTCTATATTCTCCATCTAGTTATTTATTTGTCAGATGAAATTAGCTGTGAATTGTTTTTTGTTTTTTTGACTTTTTCTTCCAGACAAAAGCTCACTGGCGAGTTGGTGTGGCCACTCTCAACACTCTGGCTGGCTACATTGATTGGGTTGCTCTTGGCCACATCACCAATGAAAACTGCCGTCTTTTGGAGATCTTGTGCCTGTTGCTGAGCGAACCTGAGCTTCAGTTGGAGGCAGCAGAGTGTCTGCTAATTGCCATTAGTAGGAAAGTAAGTGGCTGCTTCATTTACATTATACAATTGTTTTGTTTCAGCTGTATGGTTTTGTTTTCTACTGTGGTGCTGCGATAATGGAGCTCTTTGCAATGTTATACAAACGAGTCAGTTGTTGCCTTGGAAGACGCAAGAGTTTACAGATGATATGTGATATAAATATCATCTGTGTTATGAAGGATGACCAGGTATTTTTTTAACTGAATTATTAATTATTAGTTCTCATCCCTCAAATGTTAGTCTAATGCTGCGTTCACACCGCACGCAAATGACGCGATTCGCACGAGTGAGTTACATCTTAAGTCAATGCAGAGACGCGAATAGGCATTCTGCGGAGCGACTCGCGCGAATGAGGTGGTGCGATTCGCGCGAATGAAGCGGCAATGATCACGCGAATTGAGCGTTTTGAACGCGCGATTCGCGCAAAACACTCGAATCGCTCAAGTTGAAAAATCGGAACTTTGGCGGATATTCGCGCCGCGTTAACCAATGAGAAGCCTGCTTACTGCTGTCACGTGGTGAAGTGACGGATGGGAAACCCACAGGGGAAACCCCGAGGCCAGAGTAATTTAAAAATACTACTGTATTGTCACAAAATGTACTTTTAATAGTTTTCAGGCGAGAATGTAGTTGTTTAAAGCTCAAATATGTGATTTATTTATTAAGAGAGCGCCTATTTAAAATTTGATCTGGTGTTTTCGGAGGTGTGAGACCCAGGCGATCACCGGAGCTCAGGGCTCATCAACCCCAGTGAGAGCAGCCTTAACTCGCATAGTCTTTCTGCCGACTGCCGCTGCCTGGCAGAACCCCCTCCCATGACGCAAATTCGCGTCTGTTGTGTAGTGAATGTCACACGCGAATGAAGCGAATTTCACGCGCGAATGAAGCGAATGGATTCAAATTGTTCACGCGTCCAACTTTGTGCATATAGCACGATTCATTCGCGTGCGGTGAGAACGCAGCATAAGGAGAAACTGGCAGCCAGGCGACACATAAGTGATCGATGTATGCAGGAAAACTCCTTATACCCCTTTGCCCAAAGTGTGGTCCTGAAAAATCTAAGATTGAAAGGCTATATGGCCCTTCCCTTAGCCCTACAACTCCAGCCAAAAGAGAATCGAGACACCCCTACCCCTTCACATGAACCTTGAACACAGTAAACATTTTTAGAAAGAAAAGATTTGAAAGTTGATTAAAATGGGCTGTACTGGGTGTGTTTGGAAGAACTTGATGAATGATGGAAAATAGACTATTAATAACTAGCAGCAGGGCTTGACATTTAAAACCTGCAATTTTACCAGTGGTGTAAACGCAATCACTCCTTCTATCCACTTTGGTGGGTCCAATTTTATATATAATATTGTAGTCTTTTAAAAAGGCATCTGAAGTAATAAACTAAGTGCAATATAGTGCTGACAATTATTTATTTTTTTGGATACAGATCAATACTGAAATATCTAAAATGCTTCTCATACTCATTTTGCGCAGAATAGATACACGATACCAGCTGTGCTTTCTTGCTCGCTCATCTCTCCGACATTGAGTTACACAAACCTTCCTCCCCCCACTCACTTTTCATTTGCACCAGATTAATATTGTTGGTGTTACAGGGCTTGAATTTCGGCATTGGATTGTGTGTATTGCACGTAATTTTACAATTTTCCGCAGATGTTGTGCTCAAACCCAAAGTGCGCACACATAAAGCAACCTCTCAGTACTAATTTGAGTTATTTTCGATGTCACAATGCCTGTCTTGGTGAGTATTCATGTCAGCACAGTCAGTTCTGTTTTAGGTGAACGTAAACCGTTGAGCAAGAAAACGTGTGTAACCGTGTAGTGGAGCCGTGTGTCAAAGTCTTAGTGACAGCAGCCTATTAAACCTGCGGACAGATAATATTAATCTCTATATTTCCATGGTATCGATTAGGGCTGTCAAAATGGCTGAAAAGCTAAATTTGAAATTCTTCCTTAAATATGATCAAAATTCAAATTATAAAGGCAACTCTTAATGTTAGAGGGAAAAATTACTGCCTCCTATACCCACAAGAGGGTGCAACAAGCAACTAAAAAACAAATCAAGCATTGCATCTTTTATTGAAATCAAATGACATTCACTATTTAAAAGTGCATTCACTTTTCAAACAATTGTTATTAAATAAAATATAAATTTGATAATGTGCACGTAAGGAAAATTAGGTCGCAAAGGTGCATACAACTGCAAGTGAATCAGTAACTGGAGAAAACGTGCTTCATTAGACATTTACATTTACATTTATGCATTTGGCAGACGCTTTTATCCAAAGCGACTTACATTGCATTCAAGGTAAACATTTTTACATCTTGCTCTCCCTGGGAATCGAACCCATGACCTTTACGTTGCTAGCGCAATGCTCTACTGTTTGAGCTATAGGAAAGCTTACAGACAATGTAATGTAAAACACAAAATGGCATTATGCATTTAGCAGACGCTTTTATCCAAAGCGACTTACAACTCAGGAGTACAGGAAGCGATCCGTCAAGAAGAGGCAAAGAAAGCGCAAAACGTGCCCTAAATGCCAAGATTTGTACACTACTCAGAGTAGCAAAAACCAGAAAAGGGAAGAAGAAAAGAGAAATAGAGGAGGAAGACTTGAAGACATACAATGTCTTTTTTTTTTGACATTCAGAAACAATCCATTTTGACAATCCATTTTCACTCACTAAACATCTACATATTGTTCGTCAAAAACACCTAACAGTCGGTTTATAGTTCATATAGTGCAATTTAGTGTCAAGAGTTTATGTTTGAGTAATCAGTTGAAGTGTTTTTAATTGGGCAAATTCTTCACTTCCACAGGGAAAGTTGGAAGAGAGGAAGCCATTTATGGTACTCTTTGATGAAGCCGCCATGAACTACATCCTGTCTGCTGCACAGTAAGTAAAGTCTTGGCTTATTCTAAATCAGGGTTCCTCCACTGTCCTGCAGAGTTTAGCTCAAGCTCGCCTCTGTGCACTTTTCTAGTGCCTCTGAAGTCTTTGGTTAGCTTGTTCAGGTGTGTTTAATTAGGGTTTGAACTAAACTCTGTAGGACAGTGGCCCTGCAGAAACAGATTTGAGGAACCCTGCTCAAATGACTTTGATACTGTTCGAATGACTGCAAACTGCTGTTTGAATTTATTTTAATACAGGTCAGCAGATGGTGCAGCTTTGTGTAACCAGTGAGTTTACATTTTTCTCTTGAAACCAATCCAAGTTTAGTTTAGAACAACTGGGTTTACATCTGTTTTAACCGAAACTGTCGATCCTTCAATTCAGATCATCAGGTGCCGTTGTGGAAAGAAGGTACACTTTTCTGAAGAGGCTGTGTCAGGTTCTCTGTGCCCTGGGTAGCCAAATCTGCTCTCTAGTGGTGAGGTGATCGCATGAGCATCACTTTTGTGTATGATTTATCCTTTTTTCCTCTTATGAGAAATGCAGAAGATTTTAATGTTTCTCTTTAGGGTTCAGATGTTGAAGTACAAGTTCCTGCTAACCTGAATAAATATATGGAAGCTCTTCTTGCCTTCACTACTCATCCCAGCCAGGTTGAACTGCATTGCTACTCATTCATTGGTCAACCTTTAAGAATTTTTTGTAAATCTTGAATTCAACATTTAATCATGTATTTATATATTACTCCAAACAGTTTCTGAGGTCGTCCACACAAATGACCTGGGGAAACTTATTCCGACATGAAATTTTATCGAAGGATCCTGTAATTGGCCAAATGACCATAAAATATTTAAGAGCGGCAAGGATCAATCTGGTTAAAGTAAGTGCTGTGTATCAGTTTTGACTATTTGCCATCATACTCAATCATACTCAATTGCTCTGATTTCCTTTTACAGACTGGATTTCCCTCCAAGAATGATTGTCCAGGTTGTGAATTCTCCAGAGTGGACTTTGATAGTGATGAAGATTTCAGCTGCTCCTTTAACTGTGAGTTATTATTGGTTAGTACCTAGTTAGTTAATGGGGACATAACACACACACAGTTTCTGCCAGTCTCATGTTGTTCTTGAGTACCTATAGAGTAGTATTACTTCCTTCATCTCACTAAACATACTTCTTGACAGGCTGGAAAACTGGGTCAGGCTTTCTAGGATGGTCCCTAAATGTTTCAGGTCATACTGAGAAGGGAGAGGTTATTATGTGAGTATACAGGTCCTTCTCAAAAAATTAGCATATTGTGATAAAGTTCATTATTTGATAAAAATTAAACTTTCATATATTTTAGATTTATTGCACACCAACTGAAATATTTCAGGTCTTTTAGTGTTTTAATACTGATGATTTTGGCATACAGCTCATGAAAACCCAAAATTCCTGTCTCAAAAAATTAGCATATTTCATCCGACCAATAAAAGAAAAGTGTTTTTAATACAAAAAAAGTCAACCTTCAAATAATTATGTTCAGTTATGCACTCAATACTTGGTGGGGAATCCTTTTGCAGAAATGACTGCTTCAGTGCGGTGTGGCATGGAGGCGATCAGCCAGTGGCGCTGCTGAGGTGTTCTGGAGGCCCAGGATGCTTCGAGAGCGGCCTTAAGCTCATCCAGACTGTTGGGTCTTGCATCTCTCAACTTTCTCTTCACAATATCCCACAGATTCTCTATGGGGTTCAGGTCAGGAGAGTTGGCAGGCCAATTGAGCACAGTAATACCATGGTCAGTAAACCATTTACCAGTGGTTTTGGCACTGTGAGCAGGTGCCAGGTCGTGCTGAAAAACCAAATCTTCATCTCCATAAAGCTTTTCAGCAGATGGAAGCATGAAGTGCTCCAAAATTTCCTGATAGCGAGCTGCATTGACCCTGCCCTTGATAAAACACAGTGGACCAACACCAGCAGCTGACATGGCACCCCAGACCATCACTGACTGTGGGTACTTGACACTGGACTTCAGGCATTTTGGCATTTCCTTCTCCCCAGTCTTCCTCCAGACTCTGGCACCTTGATTTCCGAATGACATGCAAAATTTGCTTTCATCCGAAAAAAGTACTTTGGACCACTGAGCAACAGTCCAGTGCTGCTTCTCTGTAGCCCAAAAGTGTCTTGCCCTGGGGAATGCGGCACCTGTAGCCCATTTCCTGCCCATGCCTGTGCACGGCGGCTCTGGATGTTTCTACTCCAGACTCAGTCCACTGCTTCCGCAGGTCCCCCAAGGTCTGGAATTGGTCCTTCTCCACAATCTTCCTCAGGGTCCGGTCACCTCTTCTCGTTGTGCAGCGTTTTTTGCCACACTTTTTCCGTCCCACAGACTTCCCACTGAGGTGCCTTGATACAGCACTCTGGGAACAGCCTATTCGGTCAGAAATGTATTTCTGTGTCTTACCCTCTCGCTTGAGGGTGTCAAGGATGGCCTTCTGGACAGCAGTCTTACCCATGATTGCGGTTTTGAGTAATGAACCAGGCTAAGAGTTTTTAAAAGCCTCAGGAATCTTTTGCAGGTGTTTAGAGTTAATTAGTTGATTCAGATGATTAGGTTTATCGCTCGTTTAGAGAACCCTTTCATGATATACTAATTTTTTGAGAGAGAAATTGTGGGTTTTCATGAGCTGTATGCCAAAATCATCAGTATTAAAACAAGAAAAGACCTGAAATATTTCAGTTGGAGTGCAATGAATCTAAAATATATCAAAGTTTAATTTTTATCATTACATTATGGAAAATAATGAACTTTATCACAATATGCTAATTTTTTTAGAAGGACCTGTAGTTAAATTTGGCTATAAAGCAGCTCTGCAGAAAACAGTGATACTCTTCTAGCTGGTCTCATCAGATGTCAGTGCAGTCAGATCAATCCGTAGCTTGTTGTCTCAGTGTGTGTGTGTGTACATGTTTTTCTAGCCTGGTTGGGACTTCAACCTGAATGCACACATACTCATGGGTACTCGTGTCACTGTGGGGTCCTAAAATTGAGGTCCCAATGGGTACAAAAGCTTATAAATCATACATAATGAGTTATTTTGAAAATGTAAAAATTCAGAAAGTTTCCTTTGATGGGTAGGTTTAGGGGCAGGGGCTGTGAAGGGGGACAGAATATATGGTTTGAAAGATAGCGCACCGGATCATGCGCGCTGCGCGCATTGATTTTGTACCTTGTGATGGTACCAGCAGGTTCTGCCCACTCACTGACCGCAGAGGACAGGACTTGTAGAGGATGATGAATCTGGTTTGATTAGAATTTGGTGTTAGAAAAATGAATAACAGAAAAAAATCCTCCACCAACCAGTGCATTTCCTGTGATGTATATAGAATGAATGTTAATACAACCTAAAAAATATGCACCAGTTTGGTCAAACCCTAAACAATATTTGTTACACAGCTTTCAGGGCTCAGCAGGGGGAAGCAGTTCGTCTGGCTTGTAAAATTGTACCGTTTGAGGCTTTTCAAATTGCAAGGGAGTGGGCGCAATATCAGATCAACACACCTATAGATACTGGGAATACAACACGTGAGTATTGTTAATACACTTTCTTATGGTAGGTGTGTAAAAAAAAAAAAAAAAAAAAAAAAAATATATATATATATATATATATATATATATATATATATATATATATATATATATATATATATATATATATATATATAAAATATATGGTGTTTTTTGTTTGTTTTGTTTGTCACAGCTATGGTAGTGTGACATTGTTCATTGCAGAGCTTATGTTGTCCAGTAAACTGCAAATTTGAACTCTTATATATACCCATCACCCTTGCCTTGTCCTATACAATTTCACTATGTGGTCAGATTATATAAATATACATTTGGTGTTTATGCCGTGTATATACACTGATCAGTCACAACATTAAAACCACTGACAGGTGAAGTAAATAACATTTGATTGTATCATTTAAATGACAGCTATCAAGGGGTGGGATATATTAAGCAGCAAGTGAACAGACAGTTCTTGTATTTCATGCGTTGGAAGCAGAAAAAATGGTCAAGCAAAAAGGTATGAGTGACTGACAAGAGCCCAATAGTGATGTTTAGAGTTCACTGGGTCAGAGCATCTCCAAAACAGCAGGTCTAATGCCTGGTACACATTGTACGGTTTTGGCCTGTTATAGACGAAAAATGACCCTTCGTGACGATTTCTGTGGTCGTGGCTCCTAAACGTTGTTCCTACGTCGCACAGTGAGGGTTAGATTTAAGACCCCCGTTGTCACGGCCTTGCGACCGAAGATAGCCTGCGATTATTTTCTGACTGTCAGATATTTAGCATGATCATCTCACCACCTACGTCTACTGACTAGCCAATAAAAACACATCATGAAAAGGTGTATTGATCAACTCGACATGGCACTATTACCTCAAGCTCCATTAGCAAAATTAGCATGCCATTTTGGCCTCTCTTCCCTAGCCATGACTGTGTCCATATTCTCCTCTTTCGTTTCCTCTTTTTTTTTTCAGGACACAAAAACCACAATTGCCAAAGTGCGGTTCATCTTGCTCTTATTTTTTAACACTAGCGCATGCTGATTTGATTCTTCTACACTAACTTGCTTCGTAGCCTACGGTTCAATAGGTTTGATCATCACACAGTCTGTCGTACCAAGTTTATTAGATCCATGCAGTACGGTGCGATTTGTAATGATCTTATAGGATTGCCGAAATCACAGTCAGGCATTATGGGGTTTTCCACAGTATTAAGTTGTTGGTACCTACCAAAATTGGTGCAAGAAAGGATAGCCGATGAACTGGCATCAGGGTCATGATGGCTCATTGATGCACGTGGGGAGCGTCAGAACTGGTCAAACAATCCGATCTATGGAGACCCCACTTCGCAACTTGCAGGACTAAAAGGACAACTCCAGTGAAAAAATGACCCTAGGGGTAATTAACAGATGGCTACCTAGTTGATCGTTCTCTGGGATGCGTTTTCATGAAAGTCAAATGTAAAGAGTTTTATCTCTAAAAACAGATTAGCTTATAACGCTAGTCTATGGGGCACAGGGTAGTGAAATTAAACTGCTGGTTAATACGACTAATAGCCTCACACTAACACAGTAGCATAATGAGGGTCCCTACATGCAAACCGAAGCATTGAGAACTTTGTAAGTGTGCAAACAGTTAATAAGAAGATTGCACGTATACGGACAGCAGCCATCTTGGAAAACAGCCTTAACGAGTCAAGCCACGAATGCTTTGCTAAGTGAGCTGGTCAATAGGAATTTTGTGAAATCTAATTACATGGACATTTTTATTTATTTTTTCTCTGCTGCGTTTGGTGCTTTCTTCCGGAAACAGCGGACCATAGGAGATTCCAAGTCACAGTTCATCGCTTAGCACAGCGGTCGTCGCTCGACTCGTCTTTATAAAGTATCTTCTTATTAAACTGTTTGCACACTTACAAAGTTCTCAATGCTTCGGTTTGCATGTAGGGACCCTCATTATGCTACCGTGTTAGTGTGAGGCTATTTTGAGCCTTGTTAGTGGTATAAACTAGCGGTTTAATCCCACAGAATGATCTACTCGGTATCTTGATGCCAGTAGTGTTGTCACGATACCAAAATTATGACTTCGATACGATACCAGACTAAAATATCGATATATCGATACTAAATCGATACCACAGTAAAAAAAAAAAAAGATAAGATGCTTAATATGACAACAGAACTTGTTATTATTCATTGTTATTTTTTACTAAAAATTCATGTGGCCAGCATGTATGGAGGACCAACCCTGCACAAATTAAAAATAAATAAATAAATGAATGAATGAATGAATAAGTAAATAAATAAATAAATAAATATACACATGTGTAAATTAATAAAAACATAAATAGATAAATAAATGTGATAATAGGAAATGCGGCCGTCATTTACTGACAACTCTCCTCAGCTGGTCTGATTCTGCGTGCGTGAGCTTCATAGCTGTGGTGAGCTCTCAACCAATGATGTGCTGAAGCTACACAAGGACCGCCCTCCTCATTTACATGTTGCACACGGAAAAATAAATTAATCAATCGATCAATAAATGTAAAAATAAATACACGAGGGAAAAATGAATGTAAAAAATAAATGAACACATAAATATAAAAACAAATGTAAAAATAAATATAAAAATAAATGTTAAATTTAATTAACAAATAAATAAAAGTTAAAAAGATATATTTTTATAAAAGCAGAAAATAATAAATTAAGGGAAAGATAATACAAAATTGTATTTGATTAAAAATGAATCATATTTATTTTATCAAGTCGTTTATTCTGTTATTTATTTTCCTATTATCACATTTATTTATCTATTTATGTTTTTATTAATTTACATATGTGTATATTTATTCATTAATGTATTTATTAATTTAATTTATTTATTTATTTTTAATTTGTGCAGGGTTGGTCCTCCATAAGCATGTTCCTTAGGGTTGGGCATCATTTTGATTTGAACAATTATTGATCAATTGATCAATTACTATTAAAATTATCTCAATGTATTTTTTACAATGGGGTAATTGTGTTTCAATAGCTTACACACAGCACAAGAAAGCTTGATTTCGAATGGTAAATTGAATTTAAAAAGACGAGTAAACAGTAATAAAATAAGAACAAATAAACAGATTACAAACAATAGCACAAATAAATACAATAGAATAGAAGATACAAATTAAACAGACTGCTTTATTTTTTCAGGTAGGTCTAACATTCAGATAAGAAACTGAATTAAAAAAATGCATAGTAATTACATTTAAAACAACATTGGATAATGTTCTTTGTAAAAAATTCAATAGCGTACAGATGAAACTATTAAAGTTACACAAGTTGATCAGTCAAGAGCAGTTGATCGTTTGTCTTTTTGTAGTTTGAATAACAAATGACTGCGGTCCCTTTAAGACTAACGGACGCATGGATCCTAAACACTGCTCCTGTTACTCGTTCTTCATTTCCTCCTGAACTGTTTGCAACTGTGGTTACGTTAATACTCTTCCATTTGTGCACTGATAGTTCTTTGAGTGTATTTGACCAATAATATGCTGGAAAAAGAAGCAAATGTTTGCACTTGTATCATGTCAGAGGCGGCTTTATTACGGTAGGCTGTGTGTGTGCGCTTCAGATGTGGAGCACGAAATCTGCGGGGATTAGTAGAATTCATTTATGTGCAATCCTGCGCGAAATTCAGACCGATCACACACTAACACTAACACACTGTCATGAGGAAAAAGTCCAGCAGAACGGGCGTTCGCCGCGCTCAGAGGTTAACCGGGCTGAGTGAGAATATGCCGGTGTGTGTCAACTCGCTTTCGGTCGGAGAGGAGAGCGCAGCTGGTATCGATACTGTAAAAACTGAGAATCGTATCGTTTCAGATATTCCAGTATCGATACATATCGAAATATCGATATTTTTGACAATACTAGATGCCAGATAACATAGGATACACTCCGAGGTCTTTTGGAGTCCATTCCTCAATGCATCAGAGCTGTTTTGAATACATGATGGAGACCTACATGATATATTAGGCAGGTGGATGTAATGTTTTGGCTGATCAGTGTACCTATGACACCACACTTTGATTCCTTGTGGAATGAGATCAAGTTTGATTTACATTCTAAAATGAACATTTTTATTAATGAGGATGTATCTCATTTGTTTATAAATGTCCATGTTCATTCATTTTATTCATTGACTTAAAACACTGATGTTATATTGATATGAAGATAAATATCGTTGTATGTATACTTGTTTTACGTTAGAACATTATTTTAATATGGCTTCATTTGTGTCTTACTGTTATCTGTTGAAGCAAAGATTGTGTGTTCTGCTCTGTCCCCTTCAGCGGCTCAGTGGGATGCCATGACTTTCTTCACTGAAAGTGTGTTTGGACAGCTCTTCAAAATCCTCGAAAAAGAGGCAAGACCAAATAATTTATTTCATTGTGCAGCGGTTTTAAAGGGGATCTTGTCATTGAGATTTATTTTCTGTTTTTTTCCACTCCTGCAGAAGCTTCCCATAGATGAGGGCATGGAGCTGCTGCAGATGGTTGTAAAGTATGAGACGAGAGATCCTCTCATTCTGTCCTCTGTTCTTACCACCATATCCACTCTCTTTCCCTTCGTCAAACACCAACCTCACTTCCTGCCTCAAGTACTCTATAAGGTGAGGAATATAAATTGCTGTTTCAAAATGGTAAAGCACACAGTTTGCATTCGATCTACGCAATCAGAAGTTTTGTGTTAGAGAGAAAAAAGTTCCAAATGCAAATTTCGCTCATGTTCAAGTTAGTCACGTGAATTTGCCACACTGACCAACAGGAAGCTGTATGGCTTGCGTGTCTGTGAGAATGCTTCATACGTCGATATGCTTTTGACAATGTCCTTTAGTTTTTTGCCCAGTTTTGCTAATGTAATCACACCTTTATTGTTTTGAAATGCTGGAATAAAACCAAATGGAAAAAGGTGAATAGCAGTTCATATTTAGGTATAATCATTTTTTGTGCCAGCGCTGACTAAAATAGTAAAAATCCTCTTTTTTCCCCCTTTTAAAAAAAACAACAATACATGTGTTTAGGGTTTGACATCGACTATTTTCCTCACAACCCACTGTGGCTAGTGGTTTTCCAAAGTTACTTGCCTTTCAGCATTTTCTCTGGCCTCAATTTTGACATCGATACCATGTGGGGAAAACGGCCATATAGATATTTTTAATATTATCTCATAATTTGGCAGCAGATATATTAGGTAGGGCTGGGTTTCGATTCAAATTTCAAGAATCGATTCGATTCCGATTCTCAAGATCTTGAATCGATTATCATTATTTAATTCGATCCGATCTGATCTTCGAGATTAAGATAAGTTTTTTTGAAGAAAGCATTTTTTTCCAGCTGTTACCTGAATTACAGGACTGTAGTTATGCAGCCATTACGACTTCCTTGGCAGTAAGAGCGCGCTGCAGTGAGAACGGCTGTGTTCTTCAGCACGGTGACGGCGGTATAACGTTAGGCCGTGTGTCCACCAAAGCGTTTTTAGCCAGCTGAAAACGCTAGGCGCTCAGCTGAAAACTCCTCGCTGTGAGCGCTTGAGCGTTTTGGCAGGCAGCGTTTTTTCTCCTCAGTTGAGACTTGCTTGTTGTTATGATACGGAAAATCCACGGAGGTCTTTCTAATTTCACAGGTAGTTTGTTCCTGTATTGATTCTATATAAAATTGCAGATACAATGTAAAGTATTTGCTCTGGCATTTGTTTTAAATCGTTTTATTCCGTTATTATTGCTTGTTGTCATCTGATGACGACACGCAGAATGTGGCGATTGGTCTGTGTTGTATTTGTCCCGCCCCTCCTCCACTGTGATTGGACAGCTGGGTGAAGAGTGAGAGTGATGGTGATGAGCGCTGCGTTTTACTCAAAGTTGAACATTCTTCAACTCTCGGCGACCAGTAAAAAACGCTGAGCGCTCAGCGCGTGAGCGTGAAATACTCGCTCAGCGCCTCGGTGCGCTCCAGGCGCTCTAAAAACGCGCCGCTCTCATTGAAAACGGCAGTCAGTATTCTCTGTCCGTGGCGTTTCTGGAGTTTTCAAAGCTGCCATGTTCGTTGTGTTAATGTCTTCCACCTCGCGCGCATTGCGTCAATGACGCGGCAAATTAAAATTCAATGTAGGGGTTCAATTAACAAGGATTCAATTATTAGTCACACTTGCATCCAACAAAGCAGCACTAATAACCAAAAAAAAAAAAGAGCTTCCACATTCAAACTACTCTTTCTTTAGGACGAGCCCCCATTTGTTACGATTTCCATTCGTAAACCGCAACAAACAAAGGGAGACGCCACACAACCGCTGTATAAAGAATAATATTTAATACACTAAAGTAATATTAACATAAAATGTTGAATATTCAGTGTACATGTTAGTCAGTATGCAAGCGTGCAAGTGCAAGTATGAAATGCATGTAATCAATCCAACCAAATAACAAACAGGTGATGCGGATCGACACGGGGAAGATGAATCAATGTGAACTCCGATGCGGCTGTGGTCTCCCTCCAACTCCAACATAACATCAGATCTCAGGCACTCTCATGATGAACAAACGACGGACAAACCACTCCTGCATTCAATGCCAGGCCCAAACGTGCTCTTCACTCCTGCTCGGTTTGATCCAGTCCCTCTTAAAGGGACATGATTAGGTTCAGGTGCGAAACCACGCCTTCCCTCAGGCAATCACCTGTAACTCAGGATTAAACAAAGTGACGAAACCGTCACACTATTATTAAATCGATCCTCTGAGTTACGGATCGATCTTTAGAAATTAATATGAAAATCGATTTTTTTCAACACAGCCCTAATATTAGGCTGCTGGTACTTTAAGAGCTAACGCACGGACCTGTTAAACATGCGTTTTCTTTATCAACTATTTATGTTCACTTAAAACATTACTGAATTTGTTTATGTGAAAACTCTGCCAGACCAGCATTTTGTCATTGGTTTTGTGTATATTTGACTGTTTAAGTGCAATAAGCAGTGAAAACGAACTCAATTAGTATTGGAAGGCGGGTTATGTGTGCACACTTTAGGTGTGAGCACAAAATCTGTGGGAATACCACGCTGAAATTCAAGCCTTGTAACACCAACAATATTCATCTGGAGCAAATGAAACGAGTGAGTGAGGGGAGGCAGGTTTGTGTTCAACTCGCTGTCGAAGAGATGAGAGAAAGAGAAAGCACATCTGGTGTTGTGTATCTATTCTGTGGAAAATGAGTATTGGAAGCATTTCAGATATTTTGACAACACTACGGTTCAGTTATACATGGCTAATGATCAAGAATCAATCAGTCAGGAAAACGTTTAAGATCTGGATCACAATCTTTTCTAACTCCTTGTATTCTCTCCCCTTCTCCCCATCATTTTATGTCCTCTCTCCTCTGTTGTATTTATAAAGTCTTATGTCATGCATTTGCATATTGTTTACCTATTTCTTTGTTTTGTTTTTTATATTTATTATTAGCCTGTTTTAAGGCGGGCGTACACTGTGCGAATTCGGACACTCGGAAGGTCGTGAGATATTGCAGACGCTACGAGCCATTTAATTTGATCATCGCATCAAATCAGCTGGTACACGGCGCGACTGTTTGCACCGCGATCCGGCCGCGATCACACGAGTTTTCATGTAACACAGACACCGGAGCTTTCAATGTTGCTGCTATAGCTTTAGATACAAAAAATAAAGAAAAAAGGTGTGAACATTATTTGTTGAAAAGCAGAGAACAGCCATTCCTTTTAACGGAAACAACCAGAGGGAGAGAGAAGAGTGCACGTGAGAGAGAGAGAGAAAGTGTGTGTGTGTGTGTGTGTGTGTGTGTGTGTGTGTGTGTGTGTGTGTGTGTGTGTGTGTGTGTGTGTGTGTGTGTGAACGCAGTATGTGGCAGCCACTGAGCTAATAATAGTCATAGATTGAGCCTATGTGACGTGCTTGTGCATGATTTGGCAATAGGGGACAGTCATATGTTGGTAAAAATCGGGCCGACTCCCCGAACTTTTTAAACATGTTTAAAAATGATCGTAAGGTCGGGAGGTGCTCTTAACGTGCTCGGCTCGTCTCGTATTTCCTCTTACACGGTGCGAGCCGCGACCATACGAGCATCCACGATGTCCACGCGATTTCTCCCGAGAAAAAAAAATCGTCTGCGAGTTCGTACGACAGCAAAAATCGCACCGTGTACGCCTGCCTTTACCTGGTGCATTATAGATACGATAAACATACATTTTCTTTCCCTTCTAAGATATTTCCTGTCATCACGTTTGAATTGGTTGAAGAGCGCAAGGTAAGGTGCCCATACTTTTGAACATATCTGCATATCATCCTCTAATCAAACGCTTTTGTTGACGTTCAGTGGATGTGTTCAGGCACCTCGAACGCGAGCGGTGAAGAACGTCAGGAGACATGCCTGTTCTTCCATCATTAGGATGTGCCGAGATTATTCAGACTTTATTCTGGTACGTTAAAGCATGCAGGTACAAAGAAATAGTTCTCCACAATGCAGAACATGTTATCTAATTGTAGTTATGCTGCGTTCTGCTCTTCGAGGTAATTTTCAGTTTAATAAAGGATTTGATGTCAGCCATGAAATTGTTATATTAGCATTCTCTTTTTATATAAACGCTAATGATAATGGATTTTTTTTCATTGTTGTGTAGCCATGCTTCGACATGATGTATGAGCTTGTGAAGAGGCTGTTCTCCAATGAGATGCTGCTGACCCAGATGGAGAAGTGTTCTCTTATAGAGGCCCTGATACTGATCAGCAATCAGTTTAAAGACTATAACAAGCAGAAAGCCTTTCTGGAGGAACTCATGGCACCTGTTACTGCACAATGGCTGTCAGAGGAGATGAGGAGGTATGAATGGATGCCGTTGGCCAGACTGGCCTTTACAGAGCTTATTAATCTGATGTTGAAATGAGTGAATGATGTGTGATCCTCATTTGATTTCTGTGTTGTGTAGCGTATTGTGGGATCCTGCTACCTTCCTGGCATACGTTGGTGCTGATCAGGTGATCAGTGACCCTGATAAGGAGGACCAGATGGGTATCAACAGGTCACGGGTAGGTGTGCTTTAGGGCTGTGCTCAATAAAAGCTTCTCTTTGAATAACAAGGAATTTTTCAGCTCTGAAACTTGCAGGATATTCTTATATCACCATGACCTTCATATATATCAAAATCTCAAGGGAAAGCTGATTTCTCAATTCATCACCCCTTTAAGATGTGGAAAATTGGCTGTTGATGGTTGTTGTGTTTATGAAGAATATGGCAAAATCGTCAGCTGTTAGGGTTGGTGAAGGAAGAACTAAGAGCATCGGTGGTGCAGTATCTGGTGATTTAGGGGGAGGAAGTGTGGACGAGACCAAAGAGGAGAGATGGGAGAGTTGAGCGTAGGTTACACTGAAAGGTGAGCTGTGTGTTGCCGTTAGCCAGGTTGATATTAAAGTGTCATGAAAACACCCTGAGTGTGTAAAGCTGTGGAAAAATAGAAGAGTAGAGGTTGTGGAAAGGTGAGACAACAACCAGTAAAACACAGACCTGCAAAACACTCATTACACACTCAGTTGAGGGCACTTCTATTCAATTCTAATGCTGCGTTCCACTCCACTTAAAGACAACCACTTGCGAACTTCCCTAAGCTCTTCCCCCTGGGGGAATCCCTGCCGCCATTTTGAAGTGCGTTCCCTTTCGGGAAGTTTATATGGACAGACCCTTGCTCCCTTGATTTTGATCGAGTGAGCGAGTCTACGTCATATGTACACTTCAGGCAGCTTCATATACCACAATGCAACGCAATTGTGACATCACCACATATCGCTTTTAATTTACCCCACCACAAACAACTCTATTTTTTAAAACATTTAAAACAACCCAAACACATCCATATATATATAGAATGCTGCATTAAACAATTTCGTACAGGAAAAAAAAATAATAATAAATCAACTGCATAGTGGATTCCAAGTGATCATGGGCTTAGGGCGTTCCAGTTCAGTCCGTTGCAAAGTTTCCGCCAGTAGTGGGCACTCATGCAACGTAAGCAATGACACACATCCGAGTGAACGAGACGGAGGGAAGTTAGCGAGTGAAGGGCATGATAAAAACGAACTGGAATGCAGCATAACTCTATATGACAACAAACTCCCAAGAACGAGGGAGAAACGCAGAAAAACATTTAAAAGGTCTAATAATATTACATTTACAAACACTCAGAGGCAGAACTCAAGTATTTTTATTTTCCAAGTAATTTTGTTTTTCAAGTATATGTTTTAAAGTATATGTACTTTATCAGTGATCTTCTTTGGAAAATTTTTACTTGAAAATATAATATTGCACTTTTTACAGCAATACATTTCATATTGAATATCATTTAAAGGTGCACTATGTAGTATTTTTGCAGTAAAATATGCAAAAACCACTAGGCCGGTGTTATATATTTTGTTCAGTTGAATACCTAAAATATCCCAGATGTTTCCAACTATTTGTAAATTGTGAGAAAATTGCTATTTTAACTAATGACCCGGGTCAACAATTGCATCATATTTGCGCTACCCTCGGTTTCGGCTTTTATTTGGCAGGAGCGCTTTACTCTTAGCAGTGTGAATAAGAGAACGCACGGAGTAACGTCATAACATCATTTTAAACACACTTAAATGTATCTAATATGATAAACAGAGCTGCATTACCTCATAATCATAACCGGAAGAGCGGATCAGTGCAGACGCCCGGCAAATGTGTCCCATCCCGTCATAATAAAAGTCTCCAGTGGACGGAAAGTTGCATAGTGCACCTTTAATACTTAATTACATAAAAAAATGTAGTGCTGTATACTTTTACTCAAGTAATAATATTAAAAGTTTCACTTGAGTACAAGTAAGAAAGTACAACATTTTTAGTGTAATTATTAGGGCCGGGACTTTAACGCGTTAATTAAGATTAATTAACTACGGGACTTTAACGCGTTAATTAAGATTAATTAACTACGGGACTTTAACGCGTTAATTAATTACGCAAAAAAATAAATAACAATTTTAACCACACTTATTTTTGCACCGCGGAACATTTTCAATGAATGAGTTCCGGCGGACCGATTATACTGGAACACCAACTAGCGCTCACGACAACAACAAACCAGTGTGAGCATGAACGAAGAAGCTGATGAGACTGCATTGCTTGGCCCCGTGGATGGGAAATTTTGTTTTAAAAAACGAAAGGATGGAAGCGTCGACAAGAGCATGGTTGTGTGCAAGCGATACAACAGGGGTGTCCAAAGTCGGTCCTGGAGGGCCACTGTCCTGCAGAGTTTAGCTCCAGCTTGCCTCAACACACTGCTAAAGTTTCTAGTATGCCTAATAAAACCTTAATTAGCTGGTACAGGTGTGTTTAATTGGGGTTAGAGCTACACTCTGTAGGACAGTGGCCCTCCAGGAGTAGGATTGGACACCCCTGCTATACAACAAGGAATTTGCGTATCACCGCAGCACATCGAGCCTCAAATATCACAAATATGCTTTTGCTACACTTAATGACAAACATTGCACTGGTCTGCCGGACTGAAACAAATAAACAATATTTTGTTGATTAAGCTTATGTTTTCAGTCATTATTCAATGGTATGCTAAAAATCCATGTGAAATATTACTTCTCATTGTTCCAGGTCAAATATTTATATGCAATTAAAATGCGATTAATTTCGATTAATTAATTACAAAGCCTCTAATTAATTAGATTAATTTTTTTAATCAAGTCCCGGCCCTAGTAATTATGTATTACAAAAAAACAACACATTTTATTTATGAAATGTAGTGCAGTTAAAAGTATGCCATTATATATTATGCTGTGGAATGCAGTGAAGTAAAAGTTTTCTAAAGAAAAACACTGATAAAGTATATACTTAAAGAGTAGAAAGTAAAAATGCCCCACTATTAGTCTCTGAACAAACAACTCTCGTCAGTTTAAAACAAAAGCTAGAAGCTGTGTACCCTGGACACGGCACAGCGAATATGGTTGTGAAACACTTGTGTAATAAATGTGAATATGAGTGGCTTTGATTGGCTTGTCTTTTATGGCAGATTAGTTTTTGCGTGTACACCATGCTTGGAGTTGTGAAGCGTGCTCGTTGGCCTGCTGATCCTGAGGAGGCAAAAGCAGGCGGATTTCTGGTCAGCACTGCCTCTGATGGGACGCCCATCTACAGAAACCCTTGTGCAGAGCCCCTGCAGGCCCTGCTGCCCAACCTGCTGGCCCTCATCAGGTACATTAGGTCATTTCATAAGTAAGGGATAATGTCCACCCAGCCGATTGTTATCGCAGAATAAACCCCGACAGAGTGATCAGGACCCCGACACGAAGCGGAGCATCACTCTGAAGGGGTTTATTCTGCGATAAAAACCGACTGGGTGGACATTATCCCGCTTATTACACGGCTACTAGTCTCAAATATATTAGACACCAAATATTGTCTTGAGATTAAATATTTTATTAGCTCTTACGCAAAGCTTCCGCGAAGAAAAACTGCTTTAAGCCTTTATCTATTGCTGCTAAATGTTGAAAATGAATGCTGAAAGGGTTAGTTCACCCAAAGATGAAACCAAGCCTATGATTTACTCACCCTCAAGTCATTATAGGTGTTTATGACATTCTTCTGTCAGACAAATACAATCGGAGTTATATTTAAAAAGTCCAGGCTAACGTTAATCCCAGCTGTAGTTGTAGTTGTGTTTGAAGTCCATAAAAAAATGCAGTTGTCCGTCCAATAACGTGCTCCACACGACTCCGATGGGTTAATAGAGCCTTCTGGTTCCAATCGATGCGTTTGTGTAACAAAAATATCCATATTTAAAACGTATTTTATTGAAAAGGAAACCCGCCTTGAAGTCTTCCATTGTAGCCATGGTTGTTTAAGTATTTAACAGCCACAAGATGGCGCCAGCGTTAGGCATAGAAGTAGTACCGGTCAAGATAGTGCCCGGATGAGTGGTTGTTATCTGGGAATAACATACCGCTGGAATGCGCGATTGACCAATCAGAATCAAGTATTTCACAGAGCCGTGTAATAACTGAAAATAATCATGGTTAGCTTGTGTATATGTACTGTTTTTCTGCTAATGTAACAGTGTTTGAAGTAGTTTCATGTTCTTCACCCTTCTAGGACCCACAATAGCTTGTTCTTGCCAGAGAATGTCAACCGGCTTAGCGAGACCTTCACCAGAGTCTATGATATTTTGGATATGGAGAAGAATTTTGTGTTAGGTAGGTTTTTAATTTGTCCTGTCCTGATACAAACACTATCATTTAGGTTTTGCTGTAACTTGTTAAGTCAAGTCACATTTATTTTGCAGCTTCACTAAACATGATTTATTCACATATAAACAGGCACCAGCTCACATCAGTTATGTTAAATGGAAGCTCAAGCATGTTTGTGTGAGAACTAATGAGGTTCATCCTTGTGTTACGCAGCACGTTTACTCAAGCTTCCCGCAAAAGGGCTGTCACGAGTCAAGCAGGCTCATTTGAGCTTCTCATTGTTCATTGTTTAAATATGAAAAAAGTCCAAATTAAATCTTTTCATATAAAGTTGTTTGAGACTCTTCTGAAAATTTGGACTAAACCGCTCAATTCATATGGATTGTTTTTATCATCTCTCTAGGAACTTTTAGCTGTCAATATAGTGACAGAAATCTATCATATTTCATAAAAATCTTCATTTGTTTTCTGAAGATGACCAAAAATGTTGCCTGTTTAAAATGATTCGAGGATGAGGACTTAATAACAGAGTTTTTAGTTGAACTTTTCCCTTTATTTAAATATGAAACTAAGCTCTACACAAGACAAGTGTCATTATTCAGTTACTGATTATTATTATTATTCAGATTGTGTTCTCATCTGCTAGTATCATTACAGTTGAATGAATGATATCACTGAATATTAATTGTCTTTTAACGCCAAACTCCAGTTATCTGATGACTCCTGTTGTTTCCTACAGGAATTGCTCAACCGGTTTTAGATTCCTACGACACTCCAGTGTACAGAAACATTGATGAGCGCATGCAAGGCTTCTTCACGTCACTCTACGAAAACTGGTTAGAACAATAAAGTTCAATGATTAATATTTTAGTTTGTTTGTTTAATAGAATAAACTCTTCTCCAATGGTGTAATCTCACTTTCCTGATCCTCTTTATCCTTTTCTCTTTTCTTTTTAAAGTTTTCACCTTCTTGGGAATGCTGGTCCCTGCTTGCAACAAGACTTTTATGCAATCGAAGGCTTGGCAGAGCAGATTGTTGGTTCCGCCTTCATCCATCTAGACAGTGTTCCAGACCACAGGCTCCGCCCCCTACTCCATATCCTTTGTTGCTATTTGTTGCTTTTGTTGCACAATTAATCGGTAAAAGAGCTTGCTCTTGATTCAAACACCCACAGGGTTTCCTTACTGACAGTGTTTCGCATTATGCCTATTAAAGGGTTAGTTCACCCAAAAATGAAATTTCTTTCATTATTGTCTCCCCCTGATGTCGTTCCACACCCGTAAGACCTCCGTTCATCTTCAGTTTAAGATATTTTAGATTTAGTCCGAGGGCTTTCTGTCCTTTGAATGTAAGTTTATGCCCACTTGCTGTCCACGTCTTGCCTAGAAATCTAGACGCACCCTAGCGGCAGCAAATCTAATGTGCCGCGAGTGTCGTCTAGCAACTCTCAATACCCTTCTGAGCTGTATTCGCCTAACTCTTGCCAGGCCGATCACGTCATGTATAGAGTCGGTGGGCGGGGCCATAATGACGACGGCCGAGTTGCGTTTGCGTGCTTCTAGTAAACAGAAACTGGCGAACGGCGGTCTTTCGAATCAGCTTTGACCGCGACTCTGGAAGACTTGGAGTTAAGCTTTTCTCTGAGAAAAGAACAAAGAACGGCACTGAACTCATTCTTAAGAAGGGAAGATGTGTTTGGAGTTTAGCCGACCGGATACGGCTAATGTTTAATCTGTCAGCTTGCTCTGTTTCACCTTCGTTGCTCTGGTTGGTGTAGCGCTATCCTATCGCGTGCAGAGGGAGTTTGAAAGACAGCCGTTTATCCGCCCCTCGGATTGAGCTGTCAATGGTGAGTTTCCAGACCAAACATCTTGATGTGGGCCTGGCTTGTCAGGCTGGTGGACAGCAAGTGTTCATGCACTTACATTCAAAGAACAGAAAGCCCTCGGACTAAATCTAAAATATCTTAAACTGAAGATGAACGGAGGGTGTGGAACGACATCAGGGGGAGGAGTTAATGAAAGAAATTTCAGTTTTGGGGGAACTAACCCTTTAAACCTTTAAAGCGCTGTGTTGGCGCTGAACCAGAGAGATATCATGAACAGTGTAGGTATAAAAGAGCTTCACAAACAGTCTTTTTTTTTAACCACACAGTAGCATTATTTCTGTATTACAATAATAACAGAAGTAATGGGATACAAGTTTATAGTTTGGATATGAACACTGATGTCCATGGTAGTGATTAAAATAGAGAAAACCACCTTTTAAAAAAAGGTTCAGATTGTAGAATGATAAAGATTGTATCGATTATATAAAAAAATATATATTTATCAATAAATAATGAATTTCAGAGATTTGTTCAAAAATGCTAATTTGTCCAGTAATTATTTATTTTTGGTGTTTTTGCCTTTATTATAATATGACAGGAAGTAGACGAGAGAGACAGACAGAGAGACAGACAGAGAGACAGACAGAGAGACAGACAGAGAGACAGACAGAGAGACAGACAGAGACACAGACCCTGTATTTTACAACTGATTGAGTTATGTCATAATATATTTACAATATAGCAATGTATTTTTGTTTTTCTTCTTCTTTAATTATATTTTGTATTTAGATATCTATACCTGTATAACTTGTTACATGTTTAATGCTTTGGCAACATTGTACTATCCGACAGTCATGCCAATAAAGCTGAATTGAATTGAGACGATGAAGGACAGAGAGAGAGAGACAGAGAGAGACAGAGAGAGACAGAGAGAGACAGAGAGAGACAGAGAGAGACAGAGAGAGACAGAGAGAGACAGAGAGAGACAGAGAGAGACAGAGAGAGACAGAGAGAGACAGAGAGAGACAGAGAGAGACAGAGAGAGACAGAGAGAGACAGAGAGAGACAGAGAGAGACAGAGAGAGAGAGAGAGACATCTGGGACTTGGGCCTCATGAATGAAGTGCCGTAGGGTACAGATTGTTTTTGCTGTTTTCCTTAATGTCTTTCACGTCTGTTCATAAAGCAGCTGGTTGTGTCCTGTCCTCACGAGTACTATAACAGCCTCCTCTGTCCTCTGCTTGGCCCATTATTTGCCTATCTACAGCAGGTAAACTTCACATTACACCTCATTTAGTGTTTAATATGTTTATAGAATTTTTTTATTTAAACTTACAAAAACAATACACCAATGGAAAACAAAACCAAAAAATAGGAACCCTCCCACAAAAACACAATCCCCTGTGTCCGCTGTCAATCACACACACACACAAAAATCAAGCATCGAGCCTACATAGTTGAAAAAACAACTATTCTGACCCCCAGCAGACAATGGTAAACCCTCAGTATTGACCCCGAAAAGAAATAATAATGGATTCCGTGTTATTTTGACTCCAAGTACACAAGCTTCACAAATACCTCCCTGAAAATTGTTGAAGTTTAGGACAGAACCAGAACGTGTATATTCCTCTGCCTCTGCTGTCTTATACCGATCACAGGGAGGGTCAGGACTCCCAGGACTTCATAATAGCTGACATAGATGGGGAGTCTGAAATGAATGGCTCATTTAAATACTGAGGCAGTGTTGTTATAGTCATAAACTTACCACAGGGTCGTTTTAAAGAGGGGCTTATAAAAATCTAGGGGGATAAAGACCTGAAAATCGTTAGAACTACTACTTGATAATTACTGCAATTCTGAGAAAAATTAACCACCACATTATGAAGGTAATTTAAAGCCCATTTATAAAAAGTTACTTGAAAATATATTAAAATGGCTAGGGAAACTATTGCAATTTTGTGATTGATTGGTACCTTTTTATTAGTAAAAAAATGAGATTTAAAAAATGACATCTTAAGCAATGATGATTAAGCAATTCATTTTTAACACTAGAACTGCCAAGGCTGTCATTTTGACCATTTTTAAATTTTGCAATATAATAACTTTGTTTAAATCAAACCCGTATAGCTATAATACCCTGACTTGTCCTAAATGTGTGTATATTTTGTTGTAAGATTATTTTAGAGAAAGAGTTCAGAGTATTTCTACCCAAAATGGCCATAACGGTCAAATTGTAATGATTGCGTGTGCAGTGTATTATTTCAGTGTTTGCTAGTTTTCCCCGCCAGTGAAGATGCGTGTCACTGTTGTTTTTATATGCCATTGACCTTTGAAATGTCAGCAAGAAAGAGATAGACTGGCAGAGGTTTTAGCCGTGCTTCAGCGCCTTGATGATGCTGGTGGATGCACAGGATTGTTTCCGTTTCGTGTGATCCTGTGAGCGTTGTAAAGTCCAAAAGTCAAAAATGTGTTGAAAAAAGATAAGTCTAAAAATGTCCATATTTTTTATCTGACAAAATATTCTTCTTCAGTCCATATTAGTTGGCATTTAGACTTTCACACTGCGGTGAAAACTTTTCTCTCCCGCTTGCCACACAGTGAGGCATGCACCTAATGGGTCTTTTTTTATTTTTTTTATTATTATTTTTTTTTAATATCCTTTGCGTTTGATGCTTGTCAGACTGTACGAACATAATCACCACTGTAAGCCATGTCACACTGTAAGATCTCAGTTGTCAGACTGTACGATCGTCAAAGAGCTAAAAAACAGACGCGCGCAAAAAAACTCACCCGGAGTTTTATATCATCAATGAATGAAGCGTTGGGTGACAGTGAGCTGCATTACACGCGGGACTGAAATGCTGGCTACAAAGAAATCTCTAGCTCTCGTTTTGGTCATAGTTTGTCTTGAAAAACCGAGATATTTGTCAGTCGTTGTAGGAGAAGTCACACTGCAGGATAGTGTGCCAAATCTTCTGACACTGCCAGAATTTCATCTGAGGTCAAATTTGATCGCAGCGCTCATTAATCGGCTGCCGGTGAACATGTCAAACTAACGACCAAAGACGTCAGATTTTAGCCTAGGATCTGAGGAATCTTTTAGGATTTGCTAAATTTGTCTCAGACGGCCAAATCGTGGCCAAAATCGCACAGTGTGCACCCGGCTTTAGTCTTACACAAGTATATATTATAAAAAATATAATATGTAGACCAATTTGTGTCCGTTTGATCCATTTAATCAATGTTGTTCGATTTGATTCAAACTGATTTCGTTCACACTGGCATTTTTAACAGCGAACCTAAAGTTAGCGAACCAAAGGCATAGGGAGACGCTCACAACCTGATTGGTCGGTTTATATGACGCAGGAGCTGCTTACCGAACATTCAAAACAATGCTGTGTGCCGGATTAAACACCATCATTTTATGCGTACATATGGCATTATTTTTACCCGCTGAGAACTCATGAAGAGCTCATAAAATGTTCAAAACATTCAAAACAGCTCCAGGATTTCCTCCGTTGTGCAGAAAAGAGACGGTCGTTCTGTCGTCTGTACCGACAGTCGAGAAAGACGCCGCATATCCGCCCATTAGGTCTTAAAGGGCCAGTAGCCTGTCAAGCTTCGCACCTGAGACACGAATAGACTATTAACTTAAAGCTTTTACTTAAACACAAAAGGCACGTCCACTTTAATAAAAAAAAAGCCAGATCAAGAGCAGAAACGCAATAAAGTGCATAACTGAAAAATAAAGCATGGGCTCAAAACTATTCCAAACAGTGGGCGCATTAGGCTCAAAATAAAAATTGAAATAATAAAGTGCCCAAATCCAATAAATAATAAAAATTTTGATAAACAGTACAGCATAGTGTGCATTGATTATTAGTTTAACCATATTTACAGTAGGTTATAATTTTTATTATGGACAGTGATGGTGATGCAACATCGTAAACATTAATGTTTTTCTTGTATTTAGCCCTCAGGTGTTCCTTACTAATCAGTCACACTCATACTCATTGGTAGTCAAATGTGACCATACACATTAACAATTTTTTCAGTTAAATAAATGTTAGCTTAATAATTTTTTTAGGATATCTTTTGGTTTATTATTTATTAAATCTTTTAACATTTACTATTTGTGCAATAATTATGGTCTATTATTGACCACTTAAAATATTTATATTATTTATTACAATTAGTGTAGTAATTAAGGTTAAAATTGAGAATTCCAATGCAAAGAGGCAAATAAGAAAAATAAATAAAATAATAAACATTCCCCCACAGGTGGAAATCACGTTCGTGGGGGCACTGAGGTGCGATCGAAAAGGGCACGTTTACTTTCAAAGAGGAAGGGGCTCAGTTGCGCTGGTATTAAATACTATTTTGAAGGTAGTAAAAGGTATTAAATTCAATTTAAGAAGTTCTGTATATACCCTGTGACATGACAAAATGACATTCGGTGCAGTCTCTAGATTGACCGCTATGGCCATTCTAGTAGGATTGCGGTAGTTCTAGTGTTAAGCCCTTTTTTCTTTGGTATGTGGTTGGTGTTTGTGCCGAGATGTTCTTTTGGTTTTCACCTAACTTGGCACTGTGCATTATGGCCAAACATCTTCACTTTGGTCTTGTTGTTTGTTCCAGACAAACAAATTGTTTGGAAATGGCTGTAAAATGCTTTTCAGATTGATAGCAGCAACAATTGCTTCTCTAAGATCATTGCTGATTTCTTTCCTCCTTGGCATTGTGTTAACACACACCTGACGGCAAAATGCCCAAACTTCTGCTTTTTATGGAGTCCTTCACACTTGCTGAGAGTCAGTTAATGGGTCAAAGACATTTGATTAGCAGCGCCTGACTGCTGCTTATCCTCGTCTCTTAGTTTGTCACATGGCTTCACCATTTTGAACTTGTTTTTGTTAAATAAATAATGACACGGTGTAATAAGTCATGTGTTGTTGTTCATCTGAGGTTGTATTTAATTCATTTTAAGATCTGCCAAGGACCAGATGTTTTATGTCCTAATACATATAATTCAATAGGGTGTCCTTTCTCTTTTTCACATGACTGTATATTTGCATTGGTGTTAACTGAACACATTGTTCTTTGAAATAACTTAAACAAAAAAGTGTTTAAATTGCTAAATGAGCAATTTAAATAGTTTTGTTATATTTCACAACTGTGACTGTCTATATTATTATGACTTCTTCTCATCGCTTCTAAAACACCTTACTGTATGAAGAATGACAGACTGAGAGTAACTTGCTAATAGTTAAACGTTAGTTTTTTTTAAACTTGTATATCTGCTTCATTATAAAAAAATAAAAAAACTCATTATTTTTTTTTTACTGAATTAGTGGCAGGTTAGCCTTAATTATTGGCTTATTCTGGTTAATAAACTTAAATATCACTCAATAAGTGCCATAATTAATGTGGATAAAACTTAATCTTATGAACAGTGGTCAAATTGTCCTTATTACACTATTTTAGCAATTTATAACGCAACATCAGCAGTAATTAAACATAATTTCTAGCGTATTGTTCAGTTAACTTAACAGAATTGCACAGAAATATAATTACATCACTACACAAATATATGGCTTAAGTTGTAAATAATTGTTAATCATTAATTTATTAATAATTAATAGTGCTTAACTAATGTATTATTCTGGACCCTTAAAATAAAGTGTTACCAAAAAAAAGTTGAATAGATATTTTTCCTACAGATATTTGGTATTGACTTGGTGTGTGTCAAATTTGGTGTATCACCAGGGGTTTAAAGTCATGGTTTCTAGGTGATCCTTCAGAGAACTTTAACTCGATTTTTGTCAAAATTTACTTTGTCTCCTCTATCGACTCCAAACGTGTGTTGCAGTCTTTTATTTTTCTCCGATTCCATCAAATCATACATCATGTTGAAGGTTTTTTTGTTAAAATGGAGAATGTAAAAAAAAACATATTTTTGAAACTTTGCGCTTGCGACTCATTTTGTTGACACGGGTCACATTTATGTACACTTTATTTCAATGCACAAAAAATAGCCAAAGTGAAGTAAATAAATTTTCCAATTCCTTTTAACTAAATATTGGTGGCAAATGCGATTTGTAATTGCATTTATTCCACCAATGAGCTGCTTCTGTGTCACAGTCTTCGTCAAATGCAACTAAATGTCACTTCTGTGTCTTATCTGCTGTGCAAACATGTTTTGTTGAGACTGATTTCATTTGATTGGTTAAAGCTCTATAGTTTCTTAATATTAGAATTTAATTTATTCATTAAAAGTGAATTTCAAATAAAAAATTATGTATACTTCTAATGAACAATTGGCTTTATAAAGGTGAAGATGCTTCTGGAATGAGTTTAAGGGAGCAGAATCGTCTCTTAATGGAAAAGTTAATTTCCTTTAATTTGGTGCTGCTGTGAAACTAACCACTGCTAGAAAAATATGCCGATTTGTGGGAATCGGGCTTAAACCAGCCAAGGTTCTAGCACAAAAATACAAAATATCATATTCTTATCAACAAAATCCCAAACAATATTGAGATATTGTTCTGTTTTCAATGTTGCACACCCCTACTATGTAGCCTGACGTTTACACAGACACTTGACTGTTGTTTTATGTCATTCAGTCATTTTGGGTGAATTGAAACAACCAATATTGCTTTGAGCACAGGATTTGCCTAATACTATCTCCTATTTTTTGCTTCATTGAAAACAGAGACTGAGCTTTCGGTGGCAGGTCATCAACCAAAGGACCAGTCAGTGGTAAGATATTTTACTGTTGGATGATACTGTGTGACACTTTTTGTGTGATAGCCCTGCCTCGTGCGTGTGTGTGTGTGTGTGTGTGTGTGGTTAAGAATGAAAGCGTGAAGTTGCAGTTGTGTAAGACCTTTTCTTTTCTATTTTCCGTAAGACCCGACTGAAGCCCCATTCACACCGCCTCACTCCAGCTATGTGTTGCTTGGACTTGTAGCTGTTCAAAGTGCCACCGCTTTAGTGTTATTAATAGGTTGTTGGTAGACTGCATGTCTGGACATGTTTTTAAAAAAACGCAATCACAGATGATTTAAACTAAGATATTCTAATTCGACTTAAGCCCTATTCGGACGGTGATTGTTTCTCGTGGGGTCGTCAGGTATTTCCTCATTTACAGGAGCTAGTCTGTGATTTTATTGCGGTCTGAATCCAGAATGTCAGTGTTTTACTTCCTCCACCTTAGGGGTGTGCGATAGATATCTTCTGCGATAATATCGTAATTGTTGTTTTAACGATGTGCGATCTGACATTATCGAGTATATCCCTCACACACACGTCGAGTGTGTGCACTACATGATGTAGTCTTGAGGATTACTTAGACTACTGTAGGTGCAAAAATCCAGATATCTAGCATAACAAATGTGATATTGATTTTATACAAGTTTAATAAACAAGAATTTAGTATTAAGTGACTTTTTTGTGGGCGGAGTGGTTTGTGGGCGGAGGCGGAGCTTGGCGCTGATTGGTTTAAAGTTGAAGAATCGACAGACATGACAGATGGATCTTTGTGTGGTTTGATAACATCACCGAACACCAAGGGTGCTTCTTATTTCTGATCTGTGACTGAAAATGTATTTTGACCCTATTGAATTTTCTAAAAACCTGAAAACTATGAGAACTGTGGCTGTGTTTAAGGCAGTGCGTTATCATCTTGATCAATTCCTACCGCCATATTAATTTCCAATCAATTCCCCTTGCCACTTGCCAGACCCAGACAGAAAAAAGTAATCAATCTGAAAGGATGATCCAATCAGCGCCAAGCTCCGCCCACTGCCTGTTGATTGATTCAATATATCAGGGCAAACACACAAGTTAGTTTTTTGTTGTCTTTGACCTTGTAACCTTGTAAAAAGTGCTTTCAGGTCTGTCTAATAAAGTTTACAAACACTTCAGTCACTGCATAAATTATTATGAAATGGAGATAATCCTTATTAAAGCTACCAACAGAGCTGCCAACTCTCACGCATTGGCCGTGAGACACACGCATTTGATTGGTTTCACACGCTCACACGCCACACCCCTTATTTCTCACGCTGAAGTGTCAACCCTGTCGGTCAAATGCCTGAAAGATAAGTTTATCTATAGATCTACCTGATGAGCAACTCTTAATCAGAGCCGGTCGCCTAGGGCCCCGCCTTATCTTGGGAGGCCCCGTCGAGAGCGCATTAATGCAGCGCGAAAGTACATTAATGTAGTGCGCGAGCGCGAATCTCTCTGCTCGCGCGCGGAATATAATGCGCGAGCGCAAATTTCTCTCTTCTCGCGCGCGGAATGTAATGTGCCGAGAGCGAATCTCCCTGCTCGTACGCGAGAACTCTGCGTGCGCTCTCAGATACGCTGCACTTGGAAGATTTTTCTCTGGGCTCACTCAGAGAATATGCCTGCACTTAAAACGTGTCCAGTGCAATCGCGAATCTCTGTGTGTGTTGGAGAGAGATGCACGCAAAAAGAACTATACCAAACTAAGCTACTGATTTTAGTTGGTCTGAATCATGGGCGGCCAACTAAAATGGTCTAAATCAATTCCATTTGTTGCCTTCAGTAAATTAAATAGCTCAGTTTTTTTTCTGCCTGTATTGGGCCTTTCCCAGTAGCCTTCAATAAATTAACGTGTCTGCAAAAATGATTCATAAAACATAAATATCAGTTAACCAGATTTACTTTCTTCACTGACGAAAATTGTCCTTGACATGGTTTTTAAGCTATTGTTATCAAATTTTTTTGGTCTTCAGAACATATTAAAATGCACATATGTAGATCATAGAAATCAAAATTTTCTCGGGGGTGCATGCCCCCGAACCCCCCTAACTACCTCTCATTAGGAATCTCAGTGATTATAAAACCGTGCCTTTATTATGATTAAGGGATGTAGGTCTTATACAGAATAAGGCCTTAATATTTGATTTATAAGTAGCAATAAACAGCCAATATCCTAATATAGAATTGGACCATAAACTAAAGTTTTACCATTTTTGTCATACCCTCACTGGATCCGTCATTACTAAGTTACGCCACTGTCTCTATAGTGCTTTAAAATTGTGTGTGTCTATAGGATGTATACAAACCGCCATATAGATGCAAAAAACAAACAAACAATAGTACCCCATTTAAATGCAGATGCATATATAGAGAGAGCTATTATTATTATTTATTTGTTTATTTATTTTTTGCAATTTTTGCTTTGTACGGCAACATTTTGGTTGGCACCACCAAATCTCACTCTAAGTTTTTTTGAAAAGTTGGCAGCTCTGTACCAATGTTATTCAGCCAAGAACGGTGAGGGATTTTCTCCTTTTCCTTTGTTCTTTGATGAACTTAAATGACAGACAGCAGCAGGTTTATTAGGCTGCTGTCCCTTTAAGAGCTGACACGCATCCCATTTTCTTACAACTCTCTCCATACGTTTAAGACTTAATTTAACTATGCTTGGAGGGTACTCGACAAAACAATTTGTAGTTTTTGTCCATTTCAAGCAATGTCTGAAGCGGCTTTCTGTGCCCACGAGTGTGTGTGTCAGACAGGAGATTCACAGACACACGGCTGTACTGTACGTTGTCTTTTATGTCTTGTCATGCTTGAATGGTTTAAAAGCATTTGCATGAATAAGAGCGTGATCATATAATTTAACACTAGCCAAAGGATGACACACACACACACACACACACACACACACACACACACACACACACACACACACACACACACACACACACACACACACACGTTCTCACGTAGAGAAAATACATTGAGGAGTAAAGAGGATACTGACAACAGTCTGACAGACAGGACAGAGCAAGTAACTTTTGATATGAAACACTCTCAACTTTCAAATTTTACAGTCATTTTTTAAAGAAATGTAACGCCGTTTTGTGGCTCTTTAAATTGTGGTGATTGCTGTAGCGCCTCAGTTAAAGCTACTCGTGAGCTGATCATCTCTTTCTTCTGGTTCATTGATGAACAGCATCAATTTAACATGAATGAACACAAAAAGAAATGTTTCAACTGCGGAAAGACGTCAGAAACACACCGTTTTTAAAGTTCAAGTCCACCAACATTAATCTATTAACTCTCTTGTCGGACAAAATGGCTGATTCGGCGATGTGATTGGTCAGGTCGCCTGTCAATTAAACTTGCAGCGACAGATGAAATTATTATTATTAAAGCTTTAACATGATATTTCTATCATGTTAATTTTGACAGCCCTAGTCAAAATTCAATTAAACTCGCTCATAGTGCCAAAATATTCCAAAACATAATTTCAGATTTGATGGTAACACTTTATTTTAAGGTTCAGTTATTAACTAGTTGCTTATCATGCATATTACTAGGATATTGTCTGTTTATTAGTACTTATAAAGCACATATTAATGCCTTATTCTGCATGACCTGATTCTACATCTCTTTATCCGACCCAATACCTAAAGTTAAATGCTACAAAACTACCTCACTAACTATTAATAAGCAGTAAATTAGGAGTTTATTGAGGCAAAAGACATAGTTAATAGGGAATGTGTTCCCCATACTAAAGTGTTACCGATTTGACAAATAATCTGTTTTCTTGTCTGTACTAATGAACATTTTGCAGAGGTTTTAATATGAACTGCATTAGTGGTAAACCGCTCCTAGCAAATATACAAAGACTGCTGACATGCATCGTTTTATTATATCCATGTATGTGTTTGCAGACCAATCATATAGATGTGACAGTAGACAGAAGTCGGCAGCATTAGTGATCAGCTAGAAAACACACCACATCTAAAATGAGAACGAATGCTGGACACTCCACCACGGCAAGCTTACGCTCCTCTCTCTACTTCTGCGTGCATTGACAGCGTTTCAAAATCCAGTCAACAACAGAGGCACAGAACCAAGAGTTTCTTTGTGTCTGTTTCACAAGGATGTGTGTCACAATATTGAAGATTTGTCACTACTTATGTTTCATTGTGACTCTAAATAGTGGATTAATAGTATGTTGGCGTTGTCAAGCCAACGTAATAATAATGTTTAAATGCAACATTAGCTTTACTAAGCTAACGTAATATGTTTAAATACAGCATTAGTATCTTGGTAATCTCAACCCAGCTTCGGTTACAGAAGAACGATCCAAAATTTGCAGCATTTAGACCTTCAAAGATTAAACGGCTCATGCATCACGCAGTATGTTAGCCTTCTTAAGCCAACATAATGCATTTAAATAAAACTATTATACTGGCGTGAGAATGCCAACATACTAATGCTGTAAGTTTAAATACAATGTCTGTGTTCTTAAGGCAACATTATTATTAATGTTGCTGTTGATGTTTTAGTGCTCAGGAGGAGGATGAGGCCTATGAGGAGAACCATGTGACTCAGGAAATGGTGGAGGAGCAGCTGTTGCGTTTGGTCACGCGGGAGGTCATTGATCTTCTAAGTGAGTTTACCTCATGCATGTAAAGCTTCACTTTTTTAATACAAAACAAGAAAAAAAAACCTGGAATAAATGTGTTTTTAGGTGTGACTTGCATTACAAGAAAATGTCCAGAGCTGTCTACAAACAAAGAGGAAGCAGATGGTGAGTTAATCTCTTTCTCCCTGTATCTTTTGGTGGAATTTCAATGGTAACAAATGTTAATATGTATTTGTCTGAAAGCTACACAATGAGCAAAAATCCAGCATATAGCGTCAGTTCTGGCAGGTCACGTTAGTCAAGCTCACATCAGTTGACTGTCAGCTGATCACATCTGCCTATAGGAATATGACGTCTATCAAAGCATGCATATTAAGCTCCTTCAGTGCTATCAGCTGCTATCCCGGTTCTCCAGAGCTCATTTACCTTCCGCCATCCCTCAGCTCCTCCTCTGGTCAGTCAGGATTTGGCCCTGAATCAGACTATATTCCTGAATTTGGTTGCACATTTTAGTATTGACATAAATGCTATCTGCAATACATCATGTTGCTTCTGTTCTGTTTACCCTAGTGGGGTTTATCCCAGCTCTCCGTGCTCTTATCCATATTAGGCGGCATGGGTGCGGTGCGCTGTAGGGTTTTGGGGATTTTGGGGGGGAAAAAATATAATTTTTTTTCAATGTTTTTTATTTTATTTTATTTTTTTACCAACATTGCAATTTATTTTTAAGATCTTTATCTTCTGTATTTTTCAACAATAAATCATAAACCATTGCATAGTAATGCTGGGAATCCTTAGGCACAAAACCTCACGATCCCATTCCAAAACATTTTTTTTTCTTATCGAATAATCTCATTAATAACACTTAATCTTTTTTTTTAATTATATGTAATTATAAGTACTTTTTGAAATATTTACAAATTAAAAATGATATGAAAACAATTGGATGTTAATAATTTTAAATATAACATTTAATATAGCTGCAAAACATTAAAAGCTAGTAAATAATAAAGAAGAACAAACAATATACGAGCAATGAACAAAGAGAGCTTTCCGTATTTAAGAGCATCTGAACTGAGGGATTTTCTCAGCTTTACCTTTTGATTATTACTAATGGCATCACAGACAGCGGGAGAACTGCACTCACACTAATGCAGGGGTCTTCGAACTGGGGTCGGGGGACCCCCAGGGGTCTTCGAACTGGGGTCGGGGGACCCCCAGGGGTCTTCGAACTGGGGTCGGGGGACCCCCAGGGGTCTTCGAACTGGGGTCGGGGGACCCCCAGGGGTCTTCGAACTGGGGTCGGGGGACCCCCAGGGGTCTTCGAACTGGGGTCGGGGGACCCCCAGGGGTCTTCGAACTGGGGTCGGGGGACCCCCAGGGGTCTTCGAACTGGGGTCGGGGGACCCCCAGGGGTCTTCGAACTGGGGTCGGGGGACCCCCAGGGGTCTTCGAACTGGGGTCGGGGGACCCCCAGGGGTCTTCGAACTGGGGTCGGGGGACCCCCAGGGGTCTTCGAACT
Organism: Pseudorasbora parva; assembly: GCF_024679245.1. Classification (NCBI taxonomy): domain Eukaryota; kingdom Metazoa; phylum Chordata; class Actinopteri; order Cypriniformes; family Gobionidae; genus Pseudorasbora; species Pseudorasbora parva. Next base: position 40,842,332 of record NC_090188.1, on the reverse strand, counting down.
GGGGTCGGGGGACCCCCAGGGGTCTTCGAACTGGGGTCGGGGGACCCCCAGGGGTCTTCGAACTGGGGTCGGGGGACCCCCAGGGGTCTTCGAACTGGGGTCGGGGGACCCCCAGGGGTCTTCGAACTGGGGTCCGGGGGACCCCCAGGGGTCTTCGAACTGGGGTCCGGGGGACCCCCAGGGGTCTTCGAACTGGGGTCGGGGGACCCCCAGGGGTCCTCCAGAAGGCTCTAAGGGCTCCCCAGAAAATTTCAGTGGATTAAAAGACAAAGCAAAAATGGATAAAGTCAACTGAACCGTCTAACTGTTTCTCTCCTTGTTTGCCATGCACATAGTTTCCAGAATTGTATTAGTTTGCATTACATTGATTAAACACAAACTGTTCTTTCCTATAAAGCTCCACTGTGTGATATTTTCCCCCGTCTAGAGGTGTAAAGGTATATGACCATCCAGTGAATATTAGTTTCTGTTCCTCTCAATTCTGATTTTGTTTTAACTCCTACGGTGGCCGATTTAGTCCAAGATTAACATGGCAATCCCCCTCTTCACATTCGACACGGTGCCATCGAGTGTTAAAACGCGAAAGGCGAAGCTTGAATTTATGGGTATGTCCCTCTTTGGCTACTGTACTTTCAAGATGGAGGAGCAACATGGCGACCGGCATTCGAACCCCTCACCCGTATGTATTTTCAACGGCATATTATAACCTTACGAGAATACTTTATTACTTGAAAGAAGTAAATATACATTAATGAGCATATATATTTGAAAGAACTAAGTGTTTTTAGCTAAGAATAAACTAAAAAAGTTACACATTGTAGCTTTAAGCCAGGCTTGTTGATGATTCTTCTGCTGACTGCTTTACTCTCGTATCACGTTATTAGACTGTAATCGCAGCCTTTGCGGTTACAAAATGGTCTTTTATCATATCACGTTATTATCGCAAATGCAATTAATCGTTCAGCCCTAATGCGCAGGGAGTTTTTGCCCAGAACAGAACCACACCGCCAGTCTAAATGATATGCTAATTGTCTATCACTTTGACGATAGTGATCCTGCCAGAAGAGTATTTATTCAGTAAAATCATACATATTCATGTGAGGGGCAAGCTAATGCTAATCATGGGCTGGAATTATGCATATTTGTTACAAACAATAAGTGAGACTGGAACTACTGACATCTCTTTTTGGCAGGATCTCATATGACTTTTGCCTCAATAAACTCTTAATTACTGCTTATTAATAGTTAGTGAGGTAGCTGTTAAGTTTATTTATTGTGTCGAATTAAGGGATGTAGAATATGATCATGCAGAATAAGGCATTAATATGTGCTTTACAAGTACTGATATACACACAATATCATAATGATATGATTGGACAGCACATCTCAATATCACGCCACTTTGCTCATAAGAAGCACCTTGTGTTCTCTAGTTCCCGAAACATTGGACTAGTTTTAGATTCACTTGATTCTATTGAAACCTGGTGCATTTATGCTCACCCTGTGCACATTTGAAGTGATGGAGAACACCGATTTAATTCATTCGGTACTATTATCTGCTGCAGAGTGAAAACACTGCATCCCGTTGAAGGTGACGTTCTGCTGCTTTGAGGAGACGTCAGATTGCGAGCATTACTCTGATTACCGCACACTCGCTCACGCTTGCATGTGTGTTTTTTTTTGGAACATCATTGGCTAAAAAACATGTGCAGGTCACTTTACTCTCTGAACCTGTGTGTAAGGTGGCTTTCATGTACATTCAGCCAAACTCCGATCATCTTCTTCAGCTACCTAGACCACATGACCTTTACATTACCATTTTTTCCCTATGTGAGCAATGCTCGTGTTTCAGAATGAACCAGTGGTTTAAGGCTCCGTCCACACGAAGCCAGAGCTTTCCCAATCTGATCTTTTTTTTCTGCCTCATTTCAAGAAATATCTGCGAGATCACTGAAACCGACTCAAAACGATGTAGTGTGGATAGCCATTTATCCACTGTCTATAGTCATTGCGTCACCTATGCTCCGCCCACATCCCGCCTTTTTGCCCATTTTGTGTTATGGGAAAGAGTGACGCGCGATGATTCGCTCCCAAGATGGCGACGCCCAGCTCGCCCCTACTTTACGCTTCAGATCGGCTTATCGGAATCCTATGGGTGAGGTCACGGACACTACGTCCATATTTTTTTTACAGTCTATGGCTGGACGTAGTGTGATGACATCACCGTTTCGCAAAATATACGGATTGGCTGTACACACGAACACGCAAGAATATTGTTTTCAGATTCATCCACTTCATCCGGTTTCAGAAAATATTGGATTCGTGATTCCAAAACGGCGGATCCGTGTGGACGAAACGCTGATACGGTACAACATTTATATGCGTCTCCGTGTGGACTGGGCCTAAAAGTCTTCTGATTATTGTGATGCAAGTTTTTTTCTGTTCATCTTCTGCTCAGGAGATGAGGAGATGGTGACGATGGACTCCTCACAGGGGATACAAATGAATACAGCTACAGATGAGCTCTCAGCGTTGGGCAAGTGCCTTCTCCGAAGTGAGGTAACTAAACATTTCTTTGTGAGCTGAATTATTTGGCTTCTATAGCTAAGTCATTTTTTTCTTTTTTCTTTCTTTTCAGGATATTTATATGAACCTCCTGACTATATGTTTTAACTCCCTCTCCTGGAAGGACACCGTAAACTGTCAACGGACCGCTGGCGTGCTCTGCTGGACTTTACTAAAACAGGTGCCGATTCTTCCTGTCTGTCCCTCTTAAAGTGATGGTTCACCCAAAAATTGTGTCATTTACTCAGTAGTGCTGCACGATTAATCGAAATCGAACCGCAATCGCGATTTGGCTTGTGTGCGATTATGAAAGCTCAAAGGCTGCGATTTTAATTAAATAAATAAATGCCCAGTGTGTTAGAGAAGAGCGGCTCTGTGATAAACGCTGCTCTGTCTGAAAGACTGCGAGTTTGAGTCGCTTATAACGTTGCGTTTGAAAAAGCAGCACGAGTCAAACATCTTCACAACTAGTGAAGCGTTCATAAACTTGTTCAACAAAAGACAACGTTTAATAACATGCTTTACCTCACTTCATATCGTCAGTCGAGTGTGTGAGCTGATGTGGCTTCTCATCACAGTGAGGCAGACGATGCGTTATTTTATAGCATTCTATGTCAATCAGCACTGCATAATAATACACTTTATTATTATGAAAATACCCTTGACGGCTTGAAGAACTCAAATACACCACATTTTGCTGCAGTCGTGTTTATTGTCATCATGTTTCAATCAAAGCGTCTCTATCATCTGTTTACAGCGTGTTAGCTTCACATCATGGATTTCCTGAAAACTAACGTCATTACTTCTCTGAGGCAAATGTGGTGTTTTCCGTTCGAGGGCGCCCTCTGGCTTTCAGTATGAATTAAAAACTTTTGGGTAATCAATAATAAGAATAATACATTTTAAAACTTAATAAACTTTTTTGTTTTAGTTGTTATGACTGATCATGCTCAAATGTGCCGAATCAGGGACAGTTCGACACACGTCAGACCTCCGTTCATCTTCAGACACAGATGAAGATATTAGTGTTGAAATCCGATGGCTCAGAAAGGCCTTCATTGACACCAATGTCATTTCCTCTCTCAAGGCCCATAAAGGCACTAAAGACGTCGTTACAAAGCCCATCTCACTACAGCGGCTCTACAATCATTTTATGTCAGCAGTTTGACACGCGATCCGAATCCTGAATCGATACACTTTGTTTTAACATTTTAAACCCAGTTTCGATTGCCATTGATAATGTGTGAGATGAGAACACCGAGAACATACAAATAACGTTAATTAAACAATAATTTAATAAATATTGAACCCAATAATTAACCACAAATGAATAAACCCATAATGAATGTAAAGAAAAACAAACATACATAAAAATAGGATCTGGGGAGAACCAAGGGAAAACTGGAGTGTGCCAAAGAAACAAAAGTAATATCATCAAAAAAAAATATTGCTATATGGTCTCAAAAATAACCCTAAACTAAGAAAAGAAAGTAAAGAAAAAGTCTTTAAACTTCCCTATACTACCTGACAAACAGAAAATACAGAGTGAGATACAAACCCCCTGACCGAGTGTGTCTAAGCGTCCACATGTGCCCATGTCTGTCACGTGACATCTTACCTCGCCCCTTTCTCCATCCAGATGGACTTCATTTTACGCAGTTCAAAGACTTCAAATCTCTCACGTGAGACCTTTTAAAGGGTAAACTCGACAAGGCAATCAACATGACAAAGCTAAGCACAAACAGAAGTCAAAATCAGAACAAAAAGCAGTCTCTTAAGAAGCGTACTCCACAGGTGTTGAGCATCCGATGGGATGAGATGATGAGAAGAGCACAGCCAATCACGTCAGCAGGAACAGGTCAAACAGCCAATCATCACCTGTTAAAGTGATAGTGCAAGAGACAGAAAAACCTCACAAAAGAAACAGGGGAGTACTCATACATCCCATCAGCATTCATACAGTTTTGGAACAACTCAATAGTGAGGAAATGACTGAATGTTCATTTTTGGGTGAACTATCCCTTTAAAAAATGTCCACACATTCTGAATTCAGTCTGCAAATCTAAAGATGCAAGCTATTTTATATTTGAGTCTCTTGCCTGAACATACTGTGTGTGTGTGTGTGTGTGTGTGTGTGTGTGTGTGTGTGTGTGTGTGTGTGTGTGTGTGTGTGTGTGTGTGTGTGTGTGTGTGTGGCAGGTGCTCGGTGGTAACCTGCTCCCGGAGGCTGTGACGTGGCTCTACACGAGTGTACTGAAGGGTCTGCAGATGCATGGGCAGCACGAAGGCTGCAATGCTTCGCTAACTCAGCTGGCCCTGCTCATCTACGAGTCTCTAGTGCGTCATTCCAGCTCAACTATCATAGCTTGCACGTTTCATCTTGAAGTATTGGAAGTACATTTGTACATGTATTAACCCTCATGTGGTGTTCAAAACCCTATAACACCTCAGGTGTTCCTGGTCAAAAATGATCGGCCTATAAAAAATTGCTTATAAATCACTCATTATACCATATTTTTACCCAATCTTGGATTCAATCTTTTTGTCAACTTGTTCTCTTTCAATTAGCACTGGTTTTATATTTCAGTTTGCATCTGATTAATCGTGGGCCTCATTTATCTGAGAGTAGGCATGATCAAAAATGGTCACAATAGCCGACCATTGAAAGTGAATGGGAGAGACTGAAAATAACAGAACAATTTAGTTTTCAGGAGCAAGTTCATTATTTTCATGTACACATGAGCATATGTGCTTGCAAACATCGAGCCCTTAGACCTGTGCATGTATCGATACATTTATACACACGCTACCCAGACACACACACGTTAAAACACACAAACTTTGAGTATTACACACATTCTTTTCCACAGAGAGAAATTTGATCCTTCCCTAACCTGCATCTAACACAAACTGGCCGTGACTCAGTGTTGCCAACTATTTTCCAAGGAAAGTAGCTAAAGCCTGCCCAAAAAATCGCTAAATGTCACTAGATGACGTCATGCGTTAATTAGCATATTAGTGACGTCATCACGCCGTCCTTGCGTTCAGTCTGCCTGACGTTTTTTCTCTCCTAATCCGTGCTCATTTACTATATTTTACAATAATATAATACAGCCGACTGTCCAATAAATGTTTTCATTTCCTATACCTTTTTGTCATACAATATATGATATAGTGAATTACAAAAAAAAATTATATGTGTAAAATCTGAATTGAGAAACTGGATGAACTAAAGCTCTGTGATAGTGAGTAATATAAGTGATAAGCACAAGAGATGGAACTCATCATAACTAATTTATTCAAATATAAAACAAAATAAGCAGATAACATTAAGTGAGAAATCGATGGCAACCTTGTGTGCTCATGTGTAGCTCGCTCATTCACGTCTGTCAGCTTCTGTCTGTAGGCGCGTGCAGCTCCCCTCAGCCATTCACTGAACAGGGCAGACGCAGAGAGAGGTGTGTGTGACGGCAGAGGGGAAAAAAGACCTCGCGCTCGCAGGACAGTACTGGCGACATTTGTAAACTAAAGTAGCTGAAGTTTGTCCAAAAAGTCACTAGATTTGTCGCTAGTCGCTTTTTTGAAAATAAGTCGCTAGAGGGGTCTGAAAAGCCGCTATATATAGCGACAAAATCGCCAAGTTGGCAACACTGCCGTGACTGCAGTGACCCGGCTTCAAAAGAATCTTTCTTTCATGTTCTTGTTTCATCACAGCTTCCAGACAAAATATTATGACATTTTGTTTTGGAACTGTGAGGTTCTCACACAGAACTAGACAATATTACAATTTATATGTGCCTGTGATATCGCATGATGTATATTTGTATAAAATGGTACATTGTCACACTTGTGGTGTGTGTGTGTGTTTGTGTGTGTGTGTGTGGGGTAATGTCAGATGGATAAATGTATATTAGATGCAGGTTAGGGAAGGATCACATTTCTCTCTGTGGAAAAGAATGTGTGTAATGCTCTATTTTTTGTGTGTTTTAACATGTGTGTGTCTGGGTAGCGTGTGTATAAATGTATCGATACATGCACAGGTCTAAGGGCTCGATGTTTGCAAGCACATATGCTCATGTGTACATGAAAATAATGAACTTGCTCCTGAAAACTAAATTGTTCTGTTATTTTCAGTCTCTCCCATTCACTTTCAATGGTCGGCTATTGTGACCATTTTTGATCATGCCTACTCTCAGATAAATGAGGCCCACGATTAATCAGATGCAAACAGAAATATAAAACCAGTCCTAATTAAAAGAGAACAAGTTGACAAAAAGATTGAATCCAAGATTGGGTGAAAATATGGTATAATGAGTGATTTATAAGCTATTTTTTATAGGCCGGTCATTTTTGACCGGGAACACCACAAGTGTGACCTATATGCTATATTTTTTACAAAACAAAAGTTTCAAAACAAAATTCCTGGTGAAACATTAGAGTAGACTAGTGTGATCAACAATACCAATTTTCTTCAGATTTTATTTAATATTTCTAAAATTATAAAAAAAAAACTCAAAAAACTCAAAAAATGAAATGCCTATTCTCAAATAAATGAGGCCTATGATTAATCAGATGCAAACAGAAATATAAAACCAGTCCTAATTGAAAGAGAACAAGTTGACAAAAAGATTAAATCCAAGATTGGGTGAAAATGAGTGATTTATAAGCTATTTTTTATAGACCGGTCATTTTTGACCGGGAACACCACAAGTGTAACAAGGTAACAAAACTCCCACAAAAAAGTAAGAACATTTCCAAAAATGTTTTGAGATTTAGTTTTACCCTTTGGGAACAAAGTCACTAAGTTTCAGTCCAAAGCGATAACATTAACTAGTATTTTCGGGTAAAAGAATATCTTCTCCGGGTCAAATTGACCCGAACACCAATGCAGCAACACTTTTTGTCATTGGGTGCGTTTACAGGCGTACCAGTAAGCTGATAACTCAAAAAAAAAAAAATCAGCTTATTGAAATAATCTAGGTATAATTGGTATCAAGTTTACGCTACACTAGTGGCTGAATTACGCCTCTTTTGCGCATTCGTCTCTGACTCAAACATTACAGATGCAGCTCTTACGGGTGCTTGTGAAGGCATATCTCAACAGGTAGACTATTTTGTAACAAAAAGGTACAACACATTAGATATAAACATACAGTATATACTTTTAGATGTGTTGCTATGTGTCACGAGTAAGCAATTGAGTAGTACGATATTGACGCGTCCGTTGTAGTGCATGAAATTTTTTTTTGAACAGGGCATTGAGATTGAAAAGTCTTATCCATGTCTTTATTGTGTACACACACTCACGCCATGTTGAAATGATAATTCAGCTCCCAGTGGGACTCTTTATAACCATTATCAGTTTAATTGTTATAAGTCAGTGATGATCATGCTGAGCTACACAAAGAACAGCGACGTTAACACCAGGGGAGGAAATGTCATCGGGTTTCACTGTGATGTTTCTCTGCAGAGGCCTCGATACGCTGAGCTACGTTTGGTCATGAATCAGATCCCTGATATCCAAGTGGATGCCCTGGAGCAGTTTGATCAGAAGGCCATCCAGCCCGCCGTATCAAAGGCAGGAGAGAAGAAAAAGAAAGATCAGTTCAAACGGCTCATCGCAGGCACTGTCGGGGTATGGCTACTTTTAACAGTATTTAACACACACACTGAACGCTAACTTTCTTTTTGTCAACTGTTAGATCACAGAATTAATTTTCAAGATGAATTCGAGAGCTGTATAATGTCTTATCACTTTCATTATGGCTATTGAAGTCATACTCGATTATATTCAAACTTAAATTTAATAAAGCACATAGGGTGACCAGATCTCCCGGAAAATTCAGGACAGTCCCAAAATCTAAACTGTTGTCCCGAATCCCGAATCTGACCCAAGTTGTCGAAAATTAAACTAAAGCAAAATCTTGAGTAGTGATTGTCTGATAAACATTAAAAACTGTCTGTGGAGATTGAGTCGTGCTGGGACCAGCCCCCGCCGGCTGCTCATTGGCTGCAGCAACTTTTTTCTAAGTAAAAAAAAAAATACCGTAGGCTATGCGTGAATTTAGATATGCACTGATAAGCTAATTTTCATTCATTTCATTGGCATTGCTGGCGTACCTGAACCCCAAAAACGCCTCTGCAGGTACAGTACTGTAATTAATCTATGCACAAAGACAATACAACCTTTTTGTCCCCTTTTGTATTTAAGTATCCCTAGTCAAATGAAAACTGTCATCCTTTACTCACCCTCAAGTTGTTTCAAACCTGTATGCATGGGCGTCGCTAGGCCCTTTGAAGCCCCCCTAAACTTATGCCTCAGCCCCGCTAAAAAAAATGCGATTAACCTTTAAAACATATGAAACTGGCAGCAGGCTTAGGCTTCGTCCCGTCTTTTAGTCTGTCTGTGTGTTGAGTTCTTCAATTCGCTGCTGCAGCGGCGCCGACCAGAGCGCACGTCAGAAGCAGAAGTGTGTGTGTGTAAATCTAAGCCTCATTGGTCTGTCACCGCTCCTCAATGTCAAAATATTTGAGAAAACCAATCAAATCAGAGTAGGCGGGCTTTATGTTCACACAGAAATTTCTGAGGCCATGAGCGCGAATTTTAGCAGCACAACTCGACAACGTAAAGTGAGAGAAATGTAAGCAGTTGAAATAAACATTTATGTTTGACAGACAGCTGCTGCTTTAAGTTAGAAATGTTAAATAATAGAAAATTTTTAAGCCAAATGAATAATCATTTGTCTAATTTCGTCATTTTGAGTTGAAAATATGCCTGTGATTCATAATGTAGCCTAGGCCTAATTAACGAAAAAGCAATATTAACAAAGCCATTTTCATCAGATAAGGCATACTGATAATAAATGTGTATATATTGTAAATTAATATAATTCCATTTGTAACCTTCAGTAAATTAAAAAAATCTATTTTTTTCAGTATTGGGCATAATGAATGTGTTTATATAGTGAATTAATTTAATAAACTTAAACTTTAATAAACAGTAAATTAACATGTCTAAAGAAAATTATTCATAAAACATATAAATATCAGTATGTTAAAATGTAAACCATGTTTTTACTTTCTTCACTGACGAAAATGGAAAAACTATATCAGTCAAAGCTCAGCGTTATGAGGGGAAGAGACAGAGAAAAAGAGAGATGTGGAGATAAGAGACAGATAATCTACTGCTCAGTGACATGGTATTCAAGCTATTGTTATATAATTTTTTGGCCTTCAGAACATCTTAATGCACAGATGTAGATCATAGAAATCAAATTTTCTTGGGGGACCATGCTACTGAACCCCCCTAACATCTGGGATCTTGGTGATTATAAACCTGCCTATAGATTATTGGATATGATTAATGCATGTATCCTACAATATGGCCATGCAATAAGGTATTAATATTAGCTTTATACATAATAATTAACAGCCAATATCCTATGGGTATGCATGTTAGTAAGCTATTAGTTAAAAGCGCAATTTGGACCCCAAACTAGTGTTTTTTTTCGTCTTTTTTCTCATAGGCTACCCTCAATGGGGGCTAAGCCCACCTAAAATGAAAATCCTAAAAACACCCCTGCCTGTATGAATGTCTTTCTTCAGCTGAACACAAGGGAATATATTTTGAAGATTGTCAGTAACCAAACAGTCGACTGGAGCCATTGACTTCCATAGTAGGAAGTAGTTTTTTATTTTATTTTTATAAAGTGAACTATCCCTTTAAGCCTTGATGATGCAAGTTGCTGCAGTACAAAAAAAAAAATACTTCACCAACCCCCATCCTGAACATCTGGTCATCTTATAAGCACATAATCAATACCTGAGATTATCATTGTCATCAGAAATACAGTTTGAATGTTCTTGTTCCCGATATTTGACAATGTTTAATCCATTGGTCCGTGTGTGTGTCGACAGAAACCCCTTGGCCAGCAGTTCAAGAAGGAAGTACACATCCGAAACCTTCCGTCTCTGTTTAAGAAGCCAAAGCCAGCGCAGGACATGCTGGAGAACACGGACGCTGCAGGTCTGATCGCGCTCTTCTCTCCGGACCGGGACGACTGCTGAGGGAACCGCAGCTTCACTTCACTGAGTCTGTGTGTGTGTGTGTGTGTAGTGCAGCATCCCGTCCGAAAGGTCTTTTTAGGACAGGGGATGTATTGAAATGAGGAACGACAACAAGGACATTTGTGTGTCATGTAATTTGGATGTATATTGTCTCTTTTCTTTTGTATGGATCTGTACAATTGTTATTTAAAGAATATTAAAATCTTGCGGTCAGAGCACCTCATTTAAAAAAAAAAAAAACTTTTGAGAAAGCTTGAGAATTCTTGCTAATTATACATCAAATCTGTTCCCGGGGATCTGATGTGCAAAACCAGCATCCAGCACTACATTCCAGACGGAGGAAATGAGCTATTTTTAAATAAATGACAAAATCAACACTAATTGGCATTTGTCATGTCTGTGTACAGATTCTGTAAAAAGTGTTGTGATTTATACTCACAGTTTTTAATAAATGTATACCTGGACAGTTTTCAGTGATTGTGTGGACTCTTTCCTCAGTTGTTAAATATAAAGGTTGATTATGATTTGACTCTTTTAACTTTAGTTAGTGTGTAGTGTCGCTGTTTGAGCATAAACCACATCTGCAAAGTTATGACGGTCAAAGGAAAGGGAGATCATTTCTTTTACAGAAATCACTTTTTAAGGACTACAACAAGCGGCTGGTAAGGACTACAATAAGCTTCTTCCTGGGTTAGTGACATCACTGACCCTGAAACATACATAGACCCAGAGCCATAGAGAAAGAGTCGCGACAACTCCATTGGAACGTGTTTTTTTGTTTTATTTTTTTACACCAATGGCGGCTCGTGGAGACTCAATAGTTCCCGGAAGTAGCAGCCGCGCCATTGAGTGACTGCAGAACAGAACGTTCGTGATGCACTTTTAAAAGGTAAGACGTTTAATCAGGAAGATTTTAAATTATCAGCACATCTTAATTCCGTTTCATCCATGGTTATGGAATTAGAGAAAATTATTCTACTTATTTTATTTATTTATTTTTCTGCAAGGTATGGAAAGTTAAAGATTAGTTAAATATAACATGTCGATGTATAGTAAAATTATTGAAAATCAATGCATTTATTGACTATTAATGACCAAAAATCGCAGTTCTGTCACTGTGAGTAACCATTTGAATTGCCCGCCAAAGCACTTCCTGGAACTATTCGAGGTCTACATGAATCACGTGACTATCGAGCGACTCTCTCTCTCTCTCTCTCTCTATGGCTCTGCATAAGAGAATGTTTGAGTGTGATGGACTGCAGCTGGATATAACCAAGTTTAGCCTGCGTTCTTGTTATATTAACTGTCTTTTCCTGACCAGCAGGTGGCGTCGTATGCCGTTTCAAGGGATTTGAGACAAAATCATTTTGCAAATCAATTGGTTCAGTCTCTGTATCTCTCTCAATCCATATTTGTTACAGGAGTTTATCCTCAAAAACCAGGATTTTTAATACGATTTTTAAAACCAGGTGTTTGTTAATACGGTTCTGTCATTTCTTTGCGCTCGTCCCAGATCTGGGGGCTTGGATCATCACACCAAAGCAAATGTGAAGAAGTGCACAGGCAACTGAAACCTAGGCTACTTTAAAAATATGTAACAGAGGACATTCAAATGGATGGTACAGGCGGTATTTATTACTTTGCATATATACATGGAGTATATTCACACAGAAAGCTCAAACACACAAACATACAAATGTTTAAATAGGAACACAAGTCATGACAAATTATTACTCGCTATCATAACCTACCAAAACAAGGCAGGGCATTCCAACAACCAGAATTCAACAAATGAATTAGATTAAATCACAGACACAAACATGGTGTCACAAATATGAAGGGTTTGTAGTCACGTCTCATTTCAACAGGGCCATATCCAAATACTCCAGAGATCTGAAGCTACATGGAAACATACACACACACACACTCAGGTCACAGAAAAAAAACACCTGCAGGAACAAGTGCAATCCAAGACGAAAATCCAGTTAATTCACATCTTATATTACACCAATACAGGCAATGACAGGCATATACATCACTGAAGGAACAGCTCTCGTGTGAATTATATCACATGAAGGAGTGGATGAGTTATTAGTATAAGTATATGAGTTATAAATCTGTTGTTTTACATTTCAATTTGAACCATTTAACTATCAAATAACCATTTATGTGACTGACAGTGATGCTCACAGAACCTTTAAAGAATATTTCTAGCCTACACTTCACCACAAAATCAGAAGGAAGAAATAAGAAATTATGTTTTGTGTGTGTATAATTTAAATAGTATGCATACTTCATGGTGATTTATGCAGATTTAAATCCTGGGGATTACTGCCCTGATTTTTAAATATTATCTTTAATAATTACACTGTCAGAAAAAAAAAGAAAAAAAAATTACCTCTTTAGGGGAACGGCAGCTGAACTCAACTCGAGAGTGTAGAAATATAATAAACCTCAAAAGTTTGAATGCATTAAACATCACAGCCATATCAATTATTTAATATAACAATACATAATCTTTTGAAAGATATGATTTCTTGGTGCTTTTCTTAGGATTTTGGTGTGAAACTGGGCACGTTTAATGAGATCCATCTAGTTCTCGTCTATATTCCGTCTTTAAATGGTTCCCTAATCTGAAATCATACAAAAAAACAAATCAATAATCTGAGGCATACTTAGTGTCAAACACGTAATAATCCAGTTTAAAGGTTCCTAAAATGTGTTTTGATTAATTATCGTCATTACTAATGTTGTTTTGGTTTGTTTTAAATCACTATGAAAATATATTTTTGGTCAATAAAACAAGTGCAAGAACAGGTTTGGAATCCATTACAGCAGGATGAGAGGAATGTTTCGGGATAACACACACACACACACACACACACACACACACCTCACGACCAGCAGAGGGGCTCAGAAGACCACGATGAGACCAGACAAACCGTTTGAAACCACAGGAAAAGATGTTTGCTGACTAGCATGCTTATGGGTGTTATAAGGACGAGATCTGAAGACGATATGCATCTTGTTTTTGATGGTCCTCATTCTATGCTGACAAGAGGTTTGTCCGCCTGCTCGTCACTGGGGCTGGGCTCCGGCCCCATGCCCTCAGTTTGGGAAAGCTCATCCAGCAGAGACTTCCCTCTCTCTCCAGCCTGAGACGCCCACAGCACGGCGCCCTGTTTCAGCCCGATGGAGCGAAGCAGCTTAGCGTAGTCCACAAAGGCTGAGCCTATGAGCTTATGTGGAGATGCTGAGGTTAAGGAAGACTGAGAATCAGAAAGTAATACAAGTAAAAAGAAAAAAAGTTTAAAGATCAAGTTACCGTTATCTCTTCATACTTCATACCCCTAACAGTATGTGGAAACGTGAAGGGTTAGTTCACCCAAAAGTAAAAATTCAGTCATTAATTCCTCTCCCTCCTGTGGTTGGACACCCGTTAGACCTCCGTTCATCTTCACACACAGATGAAGATATTAGTGTTGAGATCCGATGGCTCAGAAAGGCCTTCATTGACACCAATGTCATTTCCTCTCTCAAGACCCATAAAGGCACTAAAGACGTCGTTACAAAGCCCATCTCACTACAGCGGCTCTACAATCATTTTATGAAGACACGAGTATTTGTGTGCAAAAATACTAAATAATGACTTATGCAGTGATGGGCCGATTTCAAAACAAAGATTCAAACCGTTATGAATCAGTGAATCGATTCATGATTCAGATCGCCAATGTCACGTGATTTCAGCAGTTTGACACGCGATCCGAATCATTAACCTGATTCATAACTGTTCAAATCTTTGTTTTGAAATCGGCCCATCACTATATAAGTCGTTATTTTTATTCTCGCGGCTTCAATTAATGACAGAATTTTCCTTTTTGGGTGAACTAACCCTTTAAGTGGACGCCAAGACACTGTTTTTTGTAAACCAGAGGTCCATTTTCAAGGGTTTTGGATTTCAGAGACATTTTTAAAGGTGAAGTATGTAATATTTATTTATTCTGCTGCTGTCTGTGTTTTTAACGTTAATCAAACAACAAAAGGCAACGGAACAAATCACTCACTGCTCTTGGCTGAATAACCTTTGCAACTTTAATAAGGATTAATCTATATTAAATGTATACCGTGAAGACGACCAGTGTTTTACATTTGATTAGTTTGTTCAACGTATCTACATGAAAACTACAGATACTTGTCTTTAATAATGTTTAATTTTTAGTTAGGCTAGTAGGTTTAACTGTGCCATTGAAATAGAAAGAGAGACTTTGTTACTTTTGTGGACTTTTTTTGGTATCTAAAATGTTGGTGTCATAACTGCCGGTTTCATGGCCAGTAAAACATGTTTAAATTTCTAGTAAATTTCTCAAGTTCACCGGCCATTGGCAGATGAGGCAGAAAGGTTTAGCCCCTGACTATAAACCGATGCACTTACGTCACGCTACATAAGGTGCAGGTTTAGCATATTCTGATGAAAGCTGTCTGAAAGTGATGGTTTATAGTTACATTTTCTTGTACGTATTCTTACATCAAAAGACACTGATTCATCAACTTTCGTCGTATGGTGTGCGTTTTGTGCGGTTTTTAAAACGCCAGCTCTTGTGCACCAATTCACTTGCATTATATGCACTCAAAGAGATGGATTCATTAGATGGATACACGTCTGGGACGGCATAAGGGTGAGTAAAGAATGAGAAAATGTTCATTTTAGTGTGAACTATCCCTTTAAGAGTCATCTACTTTTAGATGAGAAGGTCGCATTAAAAGACTGGGAAGACTGGCAGAATTGAAGAGGTTAATCTAGTAAAAATGTAGTCAACATTTAGGAGAACATTAGCATATAGCCTCAAAGCTAACAGATATGACCTACAATTATTTCATAGCGTCTTTATTCTTTAGCTTACAAAAAATGTGTATAAAATACTAATGATAATGAAAAAATAAAACCATACAACATTAGTTTTAAATAAGTTTTAAATGCATTTTTCTGTTTGGAAAACAGGAAGATGCATCAGAAGGATATTGACGTCGTCATTTCTCTCCATCACACCATACTTCAAGCAGGCTTCGAGAAAGAGTGCAGCACGGTCGAAGTATCTCATGCTGTCAGGAAATGTAAAGATATATTAGAGAAATACATGAGCGTTGTGTCCTTTATCATCACATTCAACTGTAATGGCGTTTAGGAAAAGATACGTTAATCAATATTGTATGTGTTGTAAAACACACCATTGTGAGCGACACATTGAGACCAGTTCTCACTTAAAAATTCATTATGCAATTTTAAATAAACTGTTCACCCTATCCTTTACTCTCGTGTCATTCCAAACCCATTTGACTTTTGGAACACACAAAGGAAAAGTTTGCAAGAATTACCACAACGATCCAAAAACAGGCACCATAATAAAGTCCAAATCTTCTGAGTGACGAACAGATCCAAATGTTGCTATTCACTGACTATCTTCCCCTAAGCTGTAGCTCATAAATCTCATTCACATTTCTGCATATTCACAACTTGCCATAGTTAAGTTTGATGTAAACGATGCCATACCGACATTCTGCTGAACATTTCCTTTTGTGTTCCAAGAAAAAAAGAAAGTCCCATACGGTTTTGAAACAACATGACAATTTAGTTTATGTATTTATTTCTGATAAAGGGCAACTTGAGCTAAACAAGAAATCTAAAAGGAAAAGCAAAGCCTACCTGTGGAGCATCTCGCCCACTTTTTGAAAGCATCCTAATGAGAGCAGGACCAGGATGGCCTTTGACTTCTGATTAACCTGAGGAGAACACAGATGCTCTGCCCAGCGCTTCAGCACATCTGACCCTTCTGCTGGGTTCAGACGCACCTGAGAGAGAGGGGGGGGAGAGGAGGGGGGAGGGGAGGGGTGTTATATTCCTCACCAATTACAGATCGTTTGTTGCATATTGATCACAACAAATTGCAATCTAATTGGCTGACTGCTCCATTCTAACTGGCTGGCTTCCACATAATTTTCCCATGTCAGGTAGAATGATTTTTATTAATCTATCATTAGATTTTCAGGAAACAAAGTGATGTTATTTATATAAGAATCGATATGATGTGTGCTACCGAAAAAAAACTTGTTTGTGACATCAAATCTATTTAAAAACTTTGAAATGGACAGTTACTAGCAAGTAATCAAGTTATTAATTGTTATTACCCCCCCTGGTTCTTCTGCCCAGCTAAGGGCTATTTCTGTGAATAGCCAGGGTGGCCTGAGGATCACAGTGGGCCCCCCACTCATCTAGTGCATCGCAAGCTGTGGAGCTTCCAGGTGAGGTCCTGGTCCTTCTCATGGGGGCCCTAGCGATTCATTCAGGGCTCAGGTGGAGGATCAGATGTCAAAAGTGCAATCAAAATGCTGCAAATGTTCCAGAACGCTGCGGCACATCTTGTCTTCAATGAGCCCAAAAGGCTCAAAAATCTCTCTGCATTGGCAACCATTCGCTGCCCGGATCAAGTTCAAAGCTCTGACTCTTGCTTATGGATCTTCCACGAGCTCAGCACACTTCGACTCGCTCCTACGAGTCTACCCCCCCACCAGAAGCCTTCGCTCAGCTAATGAGAGGAGGCTTGTGGTACCATCACAGAGAGGCATGCAATCCCTCTCCAGAACTTTTTCATTCATTGTGGGTGGCCAAGGGGTACGTGGAGATCCCTAAGGTGTAATGCCTGATTGCAATGCAATTGTGTCCTCAAAGCTCTGCTGCCTGGCGGGGTAACCCGCATTTCCCATGATCCAAGACCTGTAAGATCTCGTCCGGGCTTACAGCCAAAGCAGACCCGCTGGACAGGCCGCCTCCACCTGCACGCAATGTCCCTCCTGAAAGTATACCAGGCTAAGGCACTTAAAGAGCTGTACGAGGGTAGTTCTGACCCAGGTTTGATGCAGGATGTGACAGACCTCGTCATGACCTCGGACTTCGGCCATGCAGTAGAGAACTTCGCCTAGCAGTCCTCAGCTGCACAAAAGCAGATGGAGGCTATCAAGCACATCCTGTGTCTGCAGCCTGCTGCTATGCCGAAGGTGCCCTCCAAGGTCTCAGCATCAGCTTCCATCCAGGCCACAGAGTGGAGTGGCCACAGGGAAAACAATGCAGACCGCCCCGGCCTCTGCCAGAGCTGTCAAATGTTAGTGCAAGTGGCTTTGTGAGGGACGAATCAGCTCCACACCACTGTCCCCCCCAGAGGAGGACCAGGTGGAAGAATCCTTTGTTTGGTTTTCTTTATATTCCGCCGCTGGCTCCACAGAAACTTAAAAAAAGAGCAGTTTCTCTGGGTCCCAAGTGAGCGTGGATCCCCCTCTTCTTTCGGCAGCGGTCAGCTGGGTGCACTCCGAGGATGTGATGCCTTTTTATGCCCAAACGTGGAGCCAGGTAAGTCTTGCACCGCACACTCCAGGACACTGTGCCTTCTGGGTCAAGTCCCCGTGCTCAACCTGTGGTCCCTCTGTGGTGACTGCTTGTCAAGTCAAGTCAACTTAACTTTATTTATACATCCTTTTACAATGACGATTGTTTCAAAGCACCTTCACAATGTTAAACAGGAAAATATTGCAACATAATTTGATTAGGGATTCAGTGCGTCCTCGTGAAGGTTAACAGGTTAACTGATGACCGTTTGACCGATGGTTGCCCGTATCAACGTTAACCGATCAAAGTTGTCAGTAAAAAAAAAAAGTGATCTCTAAATTAGACCATTATAGATAGTGGACTAAACGCTACAGTTAGCCGTCTCATTCCAAAATCTTTTTGTGTAAAGTGAACAAATCCCTCACACTCAATTTTTCATAACTCGCCTGTTTGTACTTAATAAACCAATGCAAACATTTGGCGCGAGGTCACAGAGTTTGGGTTTGCGCGCTCGCAAGGTTTGCCAAAAGTAAACAGGCTAAAACACTCGAGGTTATATTCCATCTACATTTCTGTGGTAACACATAAGGTGTTGATCATCGTCTTTCTTTATTATTGTTAGCACTACCTCGAACTAAAGCGGCGTCTCTTCGGAGCGGTCATTTTCTTAAATGAGCCGCGGAAATGTTTCAAATGAGCTTCTAACACTAGACAAATGCTTTTATTTTCAACGCGATCACCTTGTACCCAAACCATTTCAAAATTAAGGAGCCATTTGTCCTCCGATTACAAACAAGCTCCTCGGCGCCGCGTTTGCGGGACTCATGTTTCGGGCTGTAGAGGATTTTAAAAAAGTGATGTGAGTGGAAGGGAGGCGGCGGCGGCGCCGGGACAGTGTGTGTGTGTGTGTGAGAGAGAAAGAGAGCGGCAGAAGGATGCGACAGAGTTGCAAAATTGCAGGCGCAGCTCGCGGCTGTTATTTCAAATTGCGCAGCATATTTTAAACTAATCGGTTAACCGGTTTCAACCGGCTAACGAGGCTCGGTGGTCGGTCAAGAAAATGTTTAGTTTTTGCCATCCCTAAATTTGATTCCGCTGTACAGTCATTCTGGAGAAAACGGTGATGTTATCAGCTCATTTCAATTTATTATATAGTGACAATATGGGCAGATCAGTGACATAGTTGATACAGTTAATTTAGTAATTGATTTTATTGGATATTTATTTGGATATCGAAATTTGAGTGTCCCCAACTGAGCAAGCCAAGCCAAAAGCGACAATGGCAAGGAACCAAAACTCCATCAGGGCATGATGGAGAAAAATAAACCTTGGGTTGTAAAATTTCTGTAGGCTTGGCTAGCTCTTCCCAGACCGCCTCACTGGCTCATTCGTACAATCAGTTTTGACTATAGGGATTCAGTTCATTCAGTGCTCTCCTTAAGTTGCTTAACTACTTGCTCTGCGCTGCTTCAACAATTGCTGCTACAAGACAAGTACATACTGGTCCAGACTGACAACACTGTCACCATTGTGTACATCAACCATCAGCGTGGTCTACGCTGCCGTCACATATCGCAATTCACCCGCCATCTCATCCTCCATAGTCAGAAGCATCTGAGGTTGCGTCATACTGTTAACACCCTGGGCGAGCTCAAATGTGCAGCCGACGAGCTCTAACAACTGCCCACACTCCTGCGAGAAAATGTACTCCACCCCTAGACGGTCGAGCTGTTTTGGAGATGCTTCGGGGCAGCACAGGTAGAACTGTTTGCCGCTCAAGACACGTCTCATTGCCAGTTGTTTTACTCCATGACGAGCGTACCCTCAGCACGGATGCGTTGGCACACAGCTGGCCTCAGGGCCTACGCAAATAAGCGTTCCCCCCATTGAGCCAAGTTATATTATTATTCTACATTATTCGTGGAAATTAATTTAAATAATCAATTCTAATGCCATTTTTGCTTCTAATATTTAAATTGGAGATATATGTAATATTCATTGCTGTTTTCTATCACTAGTAAAGTCATATGGTGAATATATCATGAACATTTGATATATCGTGTTTGCTCGAGGTACCTTGGCCAGCCAGGCAGCACGGTTCCACTCTCCATATGTCTGCAGATAACGACAAGCATCCGCCGCTTTGTCAATCAGGCAGAGCAACTGCACACCCTCTAAGAGTAAAAATAGTGAGAAAATAAAACACTCTCATAAGCATTTGTGTGGAATATGATTAATGTGCTTAATAAGCTCATACTCTGGCAATGATAGCTATTAATGCAAACCCTGAATAGCTGCACAGAAACAAACAGTCTGTTCTTTATTTCACATGATTAAGGTTGGAATCATGCAGACACAAAACTGTTTAATATGTTGAGTATTTCTTCAAATAGCTCTCTCTCTCTTCTTTATGAATAAAAATAACTATTTATCTTATTTTTTTCCTGGTCATGTTTTCGTGACATTCACCCAAGAATTCTGCTGGTCTCTAAGATAGCATGTTTTGACTAAATTAAGGCAGCATTGCATGTACAGTATCTTTTGTCAATAAGGCAATCCCAGAATACAATATAACAATGTGTATTGTCTGCTCCTCACATAAAGCTCCTCGTATGGCTTGCACCCTATGAAATATAGGGAATAAGTAGTGCGAACTACTTTTATGACACCTTTTTTGTTCATTTTTGAGTT
Organism: Pseudorasbora parva; assembly: GCF_024679245.1. Lineage (NCBI taxonomy): Eukaryota > Metazoa > Chordata > Actinopteri > Cypriniformes > Gobionidae > Pseudorasbora > Pseudorasbora parva. Next base: position 40,821,634 of record NC_090188.1, on the reverse strand, counting down.
TACAGCAATTGATCAATGTCTGTTTTCATTGTAAGGAAAAGAGCTTCTAAAGATAATCACACAGCTCACACTAATCATACTCTACCTGCCAGTTTGCCATTGGCGATCATGTTCGTGGCCACCAGTTTAATGGTGCTCTGAGACGGGCCGGATGAGGTGATGGTGGTCACCAGACAGGCTTTGAGAGAGTCACAGTAGTAGCTGGAGTTATCCGCACTGGTCTCCAAAAGCAACTGCACCGCACGGTCCGTCTGATGAAGAAACATATAACAATTGTATATTCTGATTATCGTCTGGCCTCTGAAATATTGTAAATATAAATGAACAGAGCATTGATGGCATAGTCCCGAGTCCGATTGGCCATATTTGATCAAAGTAATACGATTCTAAAGGTGAGCTTTCAGAGGCTTTAATCAATAATGTTGTGTTCACCATCAGTTTTGAGATCACTAGTAATCAATCATTTATTTCAAGTAAATACTCTTTTCTATTAGTTTTCCTTATACTCCAGTACTCCAGATTGTCCCTTTGTTAACGACTCTTGAAAAGGGCAGCTCCGAATGATGGATTTCCACCCAGCAGGTCCTGATATTGCAGACCAGGGTCATGTGTGAGGTGTGTCCGTTTGTGAGGTGTTCATGGGAAATACAACTATTGAACCATTAAAGCTGCCCAGGCATATGAACGGCCACCAAAGTACTGTATATTTGGTGACACATTTTTATGCTTTTATTTATCTGAGAGAAAAACACCCTCTGCAGTACACCAAAAGATTCGTATGTCCGAATACAAAGTAGTCAAAAATAGCGTGATGCTAGTACCCGGTTGACTTTCGCTGAGATTCTGAAGTGTGCCTGTGATGGACACTTTACTATCCCATGAGGCCACGGGAGAGGATTTGTGAATGGCAGTGAAACTGTTGGTGGGTCACGTGACAGTAACAAATGGGCGGATGCAGTATGTCTGAATTTAATTCATTCTACCTACTGTAAATTCATACTATAAACAACATACTTTTTTTAACAGTCGTGAGGTAAATTCATATTCAAGGGTAGTTCCTACTCAGATAGCATGCAATTTTTTAATCAATTTATAAAGATGTACAATGGCAGCTCAGAGATGTACAGTAGCATTTAAGTATGAATTTGAATGAATAAATTAAGGCTAAAATTAAAACTACAAAGTCTTCAATATACAACATTTATATATAACAAGGTCTTTTTTTATTTTTTTTTAATTAAAATCATTTTAGAGGTGAACTGTCCCTTTAAGGACAGCGTGTTCACTAGGCTGCTGCTGCCAATTGAAGAGCTGCTCACATCTCATATACAGACAGACACACACGATTTTACTTTCACTTTAGACATAACCGACTGTGTTTATATGTTAAACTTGTGTGTATTTGACAGTATTAGCGCAATAAGACTGTCCAGTAATGTGTGTGTTTGACAGAAGTTTAGTGCGCGCGCTCAATGCAAAACAGTGCATGTGTTGAACTGTCCGTGCCTTGCGAGTTAAAAATAAGAAATGAAATGTTTAACCGGCAAGGCTTTAAAACGCAGCTAACTTCAGAGCATATGATTGGATATTTGCTCATATCAGCACGTAGACTCACAGACACACTCAAACATAGCCGAAATAAGCTGAGAGAAATATTTCAAACAGAGATAAATTTAAAAAAAAAATAATTAAATGCAAAACCACGCATATTGAACCGTGAATGCTGTACCGAATGGTTCAATATTATATTGAGTATTGTGGCTTCCCTAATATATACAGTCTTGTTCAAAATAATAGCAGTACAATGTGACTAACCAGAATGATCAAGGTTTTTAGTATATTTTTTATTGCTACGTGGCAAACAAGTTACCAGTAGGTTCAGTAGATTGTCAGAAAACAAACAAGACCCAGCATTCATGATATGCACGCTCTTAAGGCTGTGCAATTGGGCAATTAGTTGAATTAGTTGAAAGGGGTGTGTTCAAAAAAATAGCAGTGTCTACCTTTGACTGTACAAACTCAAAACTATTTTGTACAAACATTTTTTTTTCTGGGATTTAGCAATCCTGTGAATCACTAAACTAATATTTAGTTGTATGACCACAGTTTTTTAAAACTGCTTGACATCTGTGTGGCATGGAGTCAACCAACTTGTGGCACCTCTCAGCTGTTATTCCACTCCATGATTCTTTAACAACATTCCACAATTCATTCACATTTCTTGGTTTTGCTTCAGAAACAGCATTTTTGATATCACCCCACAAGTTCTCAATTGGATTAAGGTCTGGAGATTGGGCTGGCCACTCCATAACATTAATTTTGTTGGTTTGGAACCAAGACTTTGCCCGTTTACTAGTGTGTTTTGGGTCATTGTCTTGTTGAAACAACCGTTTCAAGGGCATGTCCTCTTCAGCATAGGGCAACATGACCTCTTCAAGTATTTTAACATATGCAAACTGATCCATGATCCCTGGTATGCGATAAATAGGCCCAACACCATAGTAGGAGAAACATGCCCATATCATGATGCTTGCACCTCCATGCTTCACTGTCTTCACTGTGTACTGTGGCTTGAATTCAGAGTTTGGGGGTCGTCTCACAAACTGCCTGTGGCCCTTGGACCCAAAAAGAACAATTTTACTCTCATCAGTCCACAAAATGTTCCTCCATTTCTCTTTAGGCCAGTTGATGTGTTCTTTGGCAAATTGTAACCTCTTCTGCACATGCCTTTTTTTTAACAGAGGGACTTTGCGGGGGATTCTTGAAAATAGATTAGCTTCACACAGACGTCTTCTAACTGTCACAGTACTTACAGGTAACTCCAGACTGTCTTTGATCATCCTGGAGGTGATCATTGGCTGAGCCTTTGCCATTCTGGTTATTCTTCTATCCATTTTGATGGTTGTCTTCCGTTTTCTTCCACGTCTCTCTGGTTTTGCTCTCCATTTTAAGGCATTGGAGATCATTTTAGCTGAACAGCCTATCATTTTTTGCACCTCTTTATAGGTTTTCCCCTCTCTAATCAACTTTTTAATCAAAGTACGCTGTTCTTCTGAACAATGTCTTGAACGACCCATTTTCCTCAGCTTTCAAATGCATGTTCAACAAGTGTTGGCTTCATCCTTAAATAGGGGCCACCTGATTCACACCTGTTTCTTCACAAAATTGATGACCTCAGTGATTGAATGCCACACTGCTATTTTTTTGAACACACCCCTTTCAACTAATTGCCCAATTGCACAGCCTTAAGAGCGTGCATATCATGAATGCTGGGTCTTGTTTGTTTTCTGACAATCTACTGAACCTACTGGTAACTTGTTTGCCACGTAGCAATAAAATATACACGAAAAACCTTGATTATTCTGGTTAGTCACATTATACTGCTATTATTTTGAACAAGACTATATATATATATATATATATATATATATATATATATATATATATATATATATATATATATATATATATATATATAAGTGCTGTGGCCGCTTACGCATTAATGCATGTAATGCCCCGCTAATGCATTACAACAGTTTTTTGTAATGTGAATCTTACCTGTCCCAGCAGCAGCAGCTGGTCAGCACACTTTTTGGTGTGTTCATAGCTGGACCTTTTGACTTCTTGTAGCCGAACTCGCTCCAGCTGAAACCTCTAAATGAGAGAAAGAAAATGTGATTTGCAGGTCATTCTGTGTTCTGTAGATGACTGTTCTGCGTGCAATACAAATTCATAAAAGTAATTATTACTAGGGAAAGTAATAGTATTACTTTGTTTTAAAAGTAGGTGGGACAGGAGTGTGTGTGTTTGTGTGTGAATGCGTGTGTGTGTGTGTGTGTGTTGTACAATAATAATTGCAGAAAAAAAATACCATTACAATGTCCAGAAATCAATTTCAGTTTTATGTTTAAAGTATCGACAAAGAACTTGTGTTTAATGTATAAGAGCTTGTATCTGCCACAGAATAAAACATAAAAAAAAAAAAAAATCTCACAAATGTGACTACATGTTTTCCATCACTTTTTCCCCATAATTGTGAGATATAAACATGCAATTGCATGTTATAAAGTCAGAATAGCATGATTTAAAGTCAAAATTTTGAGATTAAACCTTGCAATTGCGATTAATAAAGTCCAATTTTGAGGTGGAAAAGACGTGTGTGTATAGCTCACAATTCTGACTTTATAACACATAATTGCCAGATAAAAAAAGAGAAGAAACACACGATAAAAGGTTGCAATTACTTTTTTTTAATTCTGTGGTGAAAACAAGCTTTCATATTAATGTGATAGTGTCATTCTTACATCTACTGTAATAAAATGCATTGTTAGTCCCGAGATACTTCACAACAGTGAATAAATGCAGAGATTTGCTGTCAACATTCATACTCCCTAATGGTCTGGTGGTAGTTTTTTGTTAAGCTTGTCAGAGGTTCTGGGTTTTAATCCACTCTTGTATCGTTTTCTGCGGCGTGACAGTATATCAAGAGCAGGGACACATTGTGTGCATTTTGTTTTGTGATTTCACCAAAAACAATAGAGTCTTTGCAACAGCGTTTATGCGATTGAATGAAGTGCTCGTCTGTGTGTGAAGAACACAAGCCACAAGATAACAGTGGTAACGGACAAACCAACACTCAACATGATTTCAGGAACAAATCAATCCAGTGTCAGAATAAACGTCAACTGGATGCGTTTCATTTGCATGAATTACATCAGTGGTGGGGACAATATCGACCCTGGCTAACACTGCTGGAGACACGGACATGGACACACACACACACTTTGAAAACTCCTGCACTACAGTCAATTGGTCTGACACTCAAACTGGCCTTTGACCTTGATGCCATTTGGGGGCTTTTACACCGGCTTTTTACACCGGTCATGTTTGCTGCGGTCCGAATCCCAGTGTATTTGTCCCGGTGCGCCCCTTAATGTGTTGGTCTGTATTCACACTCACTTGACTCTATCAAACCCCAGTGCATTTGCATTCATTCAATTGCATTGTGTGTGTGTGTGTGTGTGTGTGTGTGTGTGTGTGTGTGTGTGTGTGTGTGTGTGTGTGTGTGTGTGTGTGTGTGTGTGTGTTTGTGTGTCTGTATGTGTGATGGGTAGGTTGAGGGGTAGGGGCAGTGAAGGGGGATAGAAAATAAGGTTTGTACGGTATGAAAACCATTATGCCTCTGAAGAGTCCCCACATTTCACAAAAATAAACGTTTGTGTGTGTGTGTGGGGGGGGGGGGGGGGCATGTTTTTGTGACATGAGGACACAAATGTGTATAATGACATGGGTATGACACAGGTATTACAAGGAGAGGGTGAACTATGAGGACATTGGCCATGTCCCCACTTTTCAAAATGCTTATAAATCATAGAGGATGAGTTTTTAAAAAAAGTAAAAATGCAGAATGTTTCCTATGATGGGTAGGTTTAGGGGCAGGGGAAGTGTGTGTGTGTGTGTGTGTGTGTGTGTGTGTGTGTGTGTGTGTGTGTGTGTTGGGTAGGTTTAGGGGTAGGGGCAGTGTAAGGGGACAGAAACAGTACAGTACAAAAACCATTATGCCTATGGAATGTCCCCATATGTCACAAAAACAAGTGTGTGTGTGTGTGTGTGTGTGTGTGTGTGTGTGTGTGTGTGTGTGTGTGTGTGTCGCATGAAGGTGTCTTTCTTCTGCTTGCAAATGGACTCTGTATCAACATCAAACTTATATTTCAGAAGAAGTAAATACAATTCTGATCCACATTTAGAGATAAAAGCAGCCAAATCATGACTGAGATTATTCTAGACTCTTACTCCACAGTGAAGAGAAGGTTTCTAAAGATAGATCAATAGACCTTATTGATCAGCTCAGGGTAATACATATATCATTACAAGAGAATTCAAATGACAGACTCGTACAGCTTCATTCTGCGGGTTTCCGTCACACAAACAGCTCAGATATGCAGTGGGATTGTACAAAGCACCTTTGAAAGCCTTGCAGCCAGGTTTATCTCGCAATATCTTAGAAATCAGCAGATGATGAAATTCAGATGGTGTCTTGAAATACATGCTTGTGAGAAGCATAACATTAACAGACAGACAGCTTTTCTCAAAAACACACATTGAAAAAACAAACTTTGCGAATCGAGCCCTGCAGATAAGTCTCATTGCATTCTGCGCAGTTCACATCTGTAATAATGCGGAAGGCAATTTATCAGTTTTGTAGTTGAGAGCTTCACACCTCAGGACAAAATTTGTCCTGCTTCTATCAAAATTCAAAGCATTTTCTCTTATAAATGGATACTTCACGGCTGGCAAGACGGGTTTTCATTAGGGGGGATCGTTGTGACCTGACTAGAGAAACAACAAAGCGAGTTGAAAATCAGTGATGTTACAATGTAATTTGATTGACATGCACTGAAAACCTGCAATATGTGTGAGAGAGTCAACCATGGCTCTTCATATTCATGGAGTCGCATCATATTTAATCAAAACAGGAATTGGACTTTCCGCATTCTTTTGAAATAAAAAATAAGAAAAAAGTAAAACTTTCATGAAGCATTACATACATTTTTTTTTTCCAAATTAATTCTTAAAAAGAAAACCCTCTCATATTAACCAGACCATTTCATGAAACAAAGCTGCAAAAACAGGCCCATGCTTGCGGCCAGAAAGTGATCAGAAGTCTGATTATTAATGAGAGTTGGTCATCTATGGCACTGTCAATGACCATCGTCTATCAATGTGACAAAGTACACAACTCTATTACTAGAGTAAAAGTAACAGTACTACTGGTCAAATATTACTCCGTTACAAGTGAAAGTTGTAAAAACAGATTTTTACTTAAATAAAAGTACAGAAGTATTTGATTTTAAATGTACTTAAAGGTGCCCTAGAATGAAAAATTGAATTAACCTTGCCATAGTGAAATAATTTCAGTACATGAACATCACATACTGTGAGTCTCAAACACCATTGCCTCCTAGGGGTGTAAGAAAATATCGATACACGTGAATATCGCGATATTATGTTTGGCGATATTGTATCGATTCTCAAAAACGCTGTATCGATATTTATATATTTATTTATTTACATCCAAGATTCGTGGCTTTGTGTTTGGTTTAAACCACAGACTGTATAACACCCAACCGCTAGATGGCAGTGTTATCTCAGAACGTATAACGGACGCGGAGCCGGAGAAGCGCAAGGTGAAAGTGCGTGCATCACTAGTGTTTACATTAGCAAACCCAGCTCTCAAGACCATAGCATTATTCCGCTCTTGCAGTATACAGAGCTGAAGTGTGGACTCATGTTGGCTTCAGCTATAAAGAAGCCACTAAGGAAATCGACAAGAATCATTTTGTTTGCAAAATAGGCCAAGTTATAATCTAATACTCGGGAAACACATTGAAACAGAGAGCTCGCTTAACATCCTGACGTCACCCGCGCTGCTGAGAAGCGTTTCGATAGAATGTACTGCACGTTTTCCTCTCAGTAACAAAATAAACACGCACCAAAACTGACAGCGGTGGCAGGAGAACGAAAGATAATTGCGATGTGGATATGGATGCACCAGCTCTGCAGCTCAGTAACGTTACTTGAAATAGCACTTTATACAATAGACTGCTTTATAGAAAACAGCTTTAGGGTCCGATCACACAGAACGCGTTTTTCAGGTTCGAAAACGTGAGGCGCACTGCACTCCCTTTTTTGGTCTGCGTTTTCTCATTCAAAAATGAGCAGTGCACTTTAATGTTTCTAGGCAACCCCCGAATCACCTGTACTGTCAGTCAAATCAATGTAACGGTCAACACAACGGAAGGTCCGCCGCTTCATTCATTCGATTGGACAACAGAACATAAGCGCGATGATGTTGCGTGCTTTTCCGCTCAGAGTTGACTTTTTTTTCAACTTCATGCGCTCGCAGTGCTCCTTCAAAAACGCGAGGCGCCCAGGGCGCATAAGCAGCGCGCATAACGCTCTCTGCCAAACGAAATCCATTCAAAAAAGGCTTCTCGCTGCAAAAACACGTTCTGTGTGATCGGGGCTGCTGTGTTAAATATAAAACAAACAGTCCTTCAGTCATGAAATGGACTGCACTTTCTGTTGTTAAATAGCCACTGCTATACTGTGAACCTTTAAAACATATACACATAAAGAATCCTGCAGTCACTTTACATTTCCCTCAACTTAGATTGCACATTGCATATGATTAGTGATATAAATTATACTGTATTAATTAAATAAAATACTTTGTCTCGTGTTTTAGGCTTATGGTTGTGTTCTTTATTCTTTTAAATTATAAAAAACAAAAACACAAAAAAAGAAATATCGCAATATATTGCCTCTCTTACAATATCGCAATATATTGCAATATATCGTAGCGTAACCCCTGTATCGTGATACGTATTGTATCGCCAGAGTCTTGGCAATACACAGCCCTATTGCCTCCTATTTCTTTTGTAAATCTCGTAAATCAAAAACTCCACAGAAAAAAAAGTGCTTAATCTCAACATAAACCCAACCGTGACGTAAGCGTTGGGGATCGTTTATATGCACGCCCCAACATTTGCATCTGTCCAAACAAGCCGAATCTACTGATGGTAAACAGACACTCGAAGATAGCAAAAACGGCTCTCATGACACACGGTTGAGGTTTATTATAATCGGAGACCACAACAAATCGTTCGCTTGTTCGGCCCATTTCAAGCAAGCTTCACTCAGCGTCTTAAACTGAAGAAAGGGACAACTATATTCCTGCAAGCAGTAAGTAATTTATCCACTTATTGACTGTTTAAACAATTTCTGATTAAATTGAAAGTTTCTTAGAGAGACCGCACTGTCTAGATAACTCAAGATGCTAGTACAGTAACAATAGGAAACTCCAAGTACCATACAAAACTAAATAGTGTGTCTAATGACAAAGGGTAATATTATTTTGTATTACAAAATACAACTGTAGATACTTTGGTTACAGATCGTTCACTCGATCCTTCTAGCAAACGTCACCTCTTCCACCATATAAGTTCAAACGATAGTTAATGGAGATTGATAAAAACTACTTAGCTTACTTGTTTATTGGTGTTTTCAGATCACCCGCGCGCATATGGCTGCCAGATTGGACATGTTTAGGTAAAACACCGGATAGTATAAGAGTTCTTTTCACAGAAAAGCTCTGTTTGGGGGATTTAATTACTGAAATCTGGCAACCGCACAAACGCGAGCTCTTTCTCGCGCAAGGATTGATCTAAAAACACCAATAAACAAGTAAGCTGCATTTTATCAATCTCCATGTGAGATGTTCTGCTTAAAGTGTCATTCAGTCGGTCTGTGTTCTGTCAGGACTCACGAGTCGCTTCACTGAACTGCTGTGAGCTGCTGAAATAAGCCAATCAGAGCAGAGCTCAACATTAATATTCATGACTCTTCCAAATAAGGCAAAAACAAAGCATTACATCCTAGGGACAATTTATAGGGTTGTAAATGGATCTGTAAAACTGTATCTGGACAAGTTTTGCCCTTAAATAAGCCACATACCCTCTATGTAGATATCAGAGAACAATTTAACATATTGTTTCAAATCATTCTAGGGCACCTTTAAGAATCAAAAGTAAATTTCCTTTTTTTTGTCAGAGCATTATTTTATCATTGTTGTATAAATGTACATTATGCCATCATGATAGTTTAAGCCAGTCAGTGATGCTCCATCCGACATGCTATTATATGACTAACTTAAACTCATTTAAATGTTTGTATAAAAGTTACAAAGCTCTTTACAAAGCTGCTGTCACTTTAAGACAGAATGCACAGATCCAATACACTGATACACATCTGATATTCTCCCAACTATTTACTCTTCTCTTTCACCCAGACATTTACATTTGTTTACATTTTATGAGACATGCATCAAGTGTATGCCAACTAAACTAATCTTTAATCTTTTCAGAAAACTGAAACATACTTTCTAACTATGACCATGGCCACACATTGTGCCAAGGAACAGTCTTCTTCCATTTTGCTATAAACTGATCAGTGTTCAAAACATGTTTTGACATGTATTCACATGACCCTAACAAGAGAGATTACTGATAGGCTGTCTGCAAAATAAAAATAAAAAACCTTTTAAAGAAGAAACATATAATCTCCAGACTTTAAATGCTGCTA